>NC_051156.1:42798311-42858310 GCF_013339745.2 Dermacentor silvarum
TCTCATTTACCTTTTGCTGAAAGCAGTGCAGCACATGCCATGTGCACAACAAAATTTCAAAATTAGGAAGAATCTTGGTCAAAATGCGTAGTTCATTCATATCTTTATCTGTCATGACTACTCTTCAAGCCGACACAACAAACGCATTAAAATCTGCGAACTTGGCAAATATAGCCTGCACAATTTCAGTTGTTTCATTTCCTAAAAAGGCATAACACACAAGTCTCCCGCGACTTCCACCGTCTTCAATCAAAAATAGAGTACAAGATATAGCCTTCAATATTTACTTTATATGTTCCGTCAATAAATAAAATCTCTGGATACTTTTCTAAAATCTCACGCATGTGCATTGTCTGAAGCAGCACAAGTTGCAGGTTATTACTTTGATTCTTTTCATAGTGAATGACCAGTTTGGATTATTTGCTAACAAGGTGTCTATTTTTTTCTAAAACCATTTTTCCGTGAGCCTGCTCGTTGCGAATAGGAATAGAAAACCTTTGCTTGTAATTGTTAACATCTTTCGTAGTTAACTTCTTGCCTGTTTTCTGTTTTTCTGACCAAATTTTTAAAATGCTTTGGGCCAATCAAAGAATTCTGCCTTCTGAGTCAGCTGCAAACTAAGCGTGATTACGCTTAGTTTGCAGCTTGGTTATTTTATAGTGCAGAGTAGGCGATTTGCACAGGCTTACAGATACTGCCATTTCACAACCAGTACCATTGTATGCTTTGCTTGGATCGCTTTCCTGTGCCTCATGATTTTATGGCACGACCATGAACACAGCAGCAGGGGATTTGGAGCCGGCACACTTGCCGACATGACGCTAACGCCGCTGTTGCTGGTGCAGGTACCTCTGGCCCTTGTTTCTGCGCTTCATCTCGAACCAGCGGAACACGGGGCATGGCCTTTGTCGTCTGAGTCCTGGATAACGTCTGCAATATCTCACCTATCGTCCACCCGTGTGCATGAATCATCAACTGTCGTTGGCAGCATGCGTGGTGCGAACGGCGGATGGATCAGCGAGGACCAACCAATCGGCTTCGACCAACAGGACCCACGTGATGCCGATCGAGCTTATATAGACACTCGACATCATGGCTTCGTGGGATTTGGAGCCGGCACACTTGCCGATATGGCGCTAACGCCGCTGTTGTTGGTGCAGGTACCTCTGGCCCTTGTTTCTGCGCTTCATCTCGAAGCAACGGAACACGGGGCATGGCCTTTGTCGTATGAGTCCTGGATAACGTCTGCAATATCTCGCCTATCGTCCACCCGTGTGCATGAATCATCAACTGTCGTTGGCAGCATGCGTGGTGCGAACGGCGGATGGATCAGCGAAGACCAACCAATCGGCTTCGACCAACAGGACCCACGTGATGCCGATCGACCTTATATGACACTCAACACCATGGCTTCGTGGGATTTGGAGCCGGCACACTTGCCGACATGACGCTAACGCCGCTGTTGCTGGTGCAGGTACCTCTGGCCCTTGTTTCTGCGCTTCATCTCGAAGCAGCGGAACAGGGGCATGGCCTTTGTCGTCTGAGTCCTGATAACGTCTGCAATATCTCGCCTATCGTCCACCGTGTGCATGAATCATCAACTGTCGTGGCAGCATGCGTGGTGCGAACGGCGGATGGATCAGCGAGGAACCAACCAATCGGCTCGACCAACAGGACCCACGTGATGCGATCGAGCTTATATAGACACTCGACACCACGGCTTCGTTGGATTTGGAGCCGGCACACTTGCCGACATGACGCTAACGCCGCTGTTGCTGGTGCAGGTACCTCTGGCCCTTGTTTCTGCGCTTCATCTCGAAGCAACGGAACACGGGGCATGGCCTTTGTCGTCTGAGTCCTGGATAACGTCTGCAATATCTCGCCTATCGTCCACCCGTGCGCATGAATCATCAACTGCCGTTGGCAGCATGCGTGGTGCGAACGGCGGTTGGATCAACGAGGACCAACCAATCGGCTTCGACCAACAGGACCCACGTGATGCCGATCGAGCTTATTAGACACTCGACACGATGGCTTCGTGGGATTTGGAGCCGGCACACTTGCCGACATGACGCTAACGCCGCTGTTTCTGGTGCAGGTTAGTCATTATTATAGTACATCTAAATCGCAGAAGCTAGTGTGTGCGTGCCGGCTCCTCCCACGATGCCATGTGTTTGTACTAAATATCGCGGATGCAGCATGCAGAGATTGCGTCTGAAGGGATTCCGTTTATTTTCCAACAGAGTTATCTACTTGATTTTGTTGTTAATTCTAGCGGGGGATGTTGAACTAAATCCTGGGCCTACTAACACACCGGAGGTGGAATTGCTGCAATGTTTGCAAAGTGGGCAGGAAACCTTAATTTCAAAGTTAAACGGCATCGAAGCCAGGTTCGAAAGGAATGAGAACATACTGATGGAAGTGAAAAATAATCTTAGCCAAACTCAGAAGCAGATAAAGGACATCAGTATGACTGTTACCGAACAGGCAGCTATAATACGGCATCTCATGCAACAAGTGAAAGATTTGCAAAAGAAAACAAACAACATAGAGAACAGAAGTCGCCGGAAAAATCTTGTTTTCTATGGTGTTGACGATAAACCCTCAGAATCATGGGATGAATCCGAAGCTACGGTAAGAAGATTTGCAAAACGAGCCTTGGAATTGAACTCGGGTCTCTGGAAAGGGCGCACCGCTTAGGACGCTATAACGAAAATAGAAAAAGACCGATTATTGTTAAATTTTCCTTGTATAAAGAGCGTCAGGCGGTGCTTCTTAATGCTAAAAAATTTAAGAATTCGCAGTACAGCGTAGGCGAAGATTACTCATCTGAAACAAGAAATACAAGAAAGAAGTTAAGGGAATACGCTAAGGCAAAAAGAGAAGATAAGAACAATAAAGTTAAACTGAATTTTGACAAACTGATCATCAACGGCAGGGCTTTCAGGTGGAATGAAGACAAAGAGGAGGTCGTCCCATTACGTAGGCAGTGACAGACTAGGAAAAAGCAGAAGTACCATTGTCGAGAACTCGTTGCTGTCATCGTGAACTGCCAAAACATAGTAAACAAAACAGCCGAGCTTTCTGGGTTGATAGAAAGTGTTCACGCTGACATAGTCCTTGGCACTGAATCTTGGTTAAAGCCTTCAATTGCTGATAGTGAGGTGTTTCCAGAAAACTACGTCGTCTATCGCAAAGATAAGCCCACTGCAGGTGGGGGTGTCTTTTTGCTTATTCATTCATCATTACGGTCTTCAGAAATTGATTACGAGTGCAATGCACTGGAGTCTGTATGGTGCAAAATAGTCCTATCTGATAATTTCACGTTCACTGTTGGAGTCGTTTATCGCTCGCCCAGCTCAGATATTAGCACAGTGCAAGCATTATATGAAATTCTCACCGAGGCGTCAGCTCAGACGATGCTTCTTCGGGGTGATTTTAAACTGCCTGGGTTATCTTGGTGCAATGATACGTGTACAAGTTCTGGCGGGCGCATGAACCTTGCGATGAAGATATCGTGGAAACGTTTGGTCTGAGGCAGTACGTTACCGATCCTACTCTCAATGACGCTGTGTTAGACTTACTGTTTTGTAACTCGCCAGATTTCGTAAGAAATGTGACTGTCATTCCGGGAATTAGCGATCATCTTGCTGTTGTTGCCGTTATTCGAAAAGAAAAAAAAACCGTGCGAAGTTATCTACGAGTAAAAGGATCTACTTTTATGAGAAGGGTGACTACGATACAATTTCTAAGAAACTTCGTAATTTCTTTTCTGTTTTTGAGTGCTTATCTGAGGAGCGTAGTGTGCATGATAGGTGGGACAACTTTAAAAATATGTTACTCGAGCTGGTAAATGGACATATCCCCAATGTTGATTCTTCACGGCTTAAAAAGCACAAGCAGCCATGGGTAACAAGACTTATACTAAAGCTTGTCAAGAAAAGGAAGAGGGCGTTTAATGCATTCAAGAAAAACAAATCAGCTGCTCATTTTGCAAAACTACATACGATTACACGCGAATATAAGCTAAAGATAGGAAAAGCTAAAGATAACTACTTCACCGAGCTGAGCAACAAAATGAAATCAAACCCTAAAAAGTTTTGGAAGTACTTGAAACAGTGTGGTTCAGATTCCTTTGGAATACAGGAGCTATATTATAATGGTACGATAATTATGGAAGACAGGGACAAAGCTGCGTGCCTAAACAACTTTTTTCATTCGATTTTCTTACCCAACCACACCTGTCATACTCATACACCTACAATGAATATTTCTCCTATGCTTCCTGTTGAGCTTAGTGTTAATGGAATCGAAAAACTATTGAAGGATGTTGATGAGAGTAAATCTAGTGGTCCGGATGGAATTTCTCCACGTGTACTCAAGCGTTGTGCGAGGTCAATTTCTATGTACCTTTATTTAATTTTTGAAAGATCTTTATCGACAGGTATTTTACCACACGACTGGAAAATTGCGCACGTTGTTCCGATACATAAAGGTGGCTCCAAAAAAGACGTTGGTAATTATAGGCCAATATCACGTCTATCCCGTGTAAAATACTTGAACATATCTTATATAAAGAAATAACTAATCATCTAAATGAGCATAAGGTACTGATTAAAGAGCACATGGCTTTCGTAGGGGACTATCTTGCACAACACAACTAGTTGAATTTTATCATGACATAACATCGAGCGTAGATGCAGTAGAACAGGTAGACGCTGTGTTCCTGGATTTTCGGAAACCTTTTGACACTGTATCACATTCACTCTTATTGTCTAAGCCTAATGCCCTAAACACTGATGCAACTGTTTTTAAATGGATTGAAGGTTACCTTTCTCAAAGAAGGCAATGTGTAATACTGAATGGAAAATGCTCCGAATATGCAGATGTTACGTCAGGAGTCCCACAGGGCTCAGTTCTGGGTCCGCTATTATTTTTAATTTATATTAATGACATTTCTGCCGGAATTTCATCTTCTATACGGTTGTTTGCGGATGACTGTGTTGTGTACAAAAAGATTGTCCATCACAATGATACAATTGAACTTCAGAACGACTTATCACTTATTCATGACTGGTGTACTAAATGGAAAATGACTTTGAACATAGCAAAGTGCGTGCATATCTCATTATATATATATATATATATATATATATATATATATATATATGCGTGTGTGTGTGTGTGTGTGTGTGTGATCATTATACTGTACGACGCCGAATAGTCATTTCCGTTCGCATGTAACGCATAACAGCACTATTGAAATCTCAAAGGTGACTGCATGCAAGTGAGGACTGTTATTCCGAATGATTTTGCTGCCGGAGAGTTAACGGACGGGTGTTAGTAAGTCCTGCTTAACAAGTTCCTAGCTCTCATTCAATATAAACGACCCATTTTGGAGCAGCCTGTAAATCTGCTAACTTGATTAAGACAAGAATTCTTGACAGTCTCACCATGCATGTTTGCCACCCATTAAAACTGGGTGCCCCATGGAATACCACACTTATCTTCAACGAACGCAACAGATCTGCACATACCTCTACGTGTATGTGAGGTATGCCGTTCCTTTAATTGTTTCATTATGGTCGTTATGATAGTGCACCGGATAACTGAACGCAGCCGTTTATAATATACAAGCTGCAGAGTTGAGCGGTCATACATTTGGGAACGGCATTCATTACATTTACGCATGAAATATAGGATACGCGTAACATGTTTTTCTCGGAAATCAGACTCGAGAATAATTTGTTGTTTACATACCCAGAAACAAGCCGAAGAACGCAGCCACCTGCTTTTTTCTTTTTCTTTTTTAATATATGCGAATTCTTGGGTTTTACGTGGCAAAACCACGATATGATTATGAGGCACCCGGTTGAGTTTTTGTCACCTGGGGTTCTTTAAAGCGCACTTAAATAGAAGTACACGAGTCTTTTCCCATTTCATTCCCATCGAATTCCGCGACCTGGATTGAACCCGCGAGCTCCAGAATTAGCAGCGCAACGCTGTATCCATGATATAGGCACTAATTAGGCTAGCGCGCAGGCTTTCTTTCTTTTTTTTTTCTTTTTTGAAGCATCGACTGGAAAAAAATTCTATGTACGGCTTGCGGCCAAAGATTAGCATATATAGAATGGCTAACTGAAACCGTTTTCGGCGCTCGAGGTCCGACTACAATAAATGACCCCGTACCAATTACTCCGCATTCTGTTACGCGAGAAAGGCAGAAACTTGAATGGAATGTTGCACTGCAGTTTACTTTTTTTATCTATGCCAATGCTTCCCGTAAATCTAAGTACAAGGCGCCGGATGGGGCAGATATGATTTACTTGATTGAAGCGGCAAGCAGGAAGGTTACATATGTTGCTTCGTCTGCGCTTCGCAAGACCTACTGATAGAAAACTATATGCGCAATACACACGAGAGATACATGCTGCTTGAAGAACGAGAAAAATATTTTTTCTCCGAAAGGACCGTACAATAACAGAGTAGAATGAAAGCCAACACTGCGGCCGCAATGTACGCGCAATCACCGAGCGGCATTAGAAAGTAATAAAAAAATTAATAAAGAAGAGAAAGGAAAGGAATTTATTCTTAAGGCATAAATACATGTCATATGCAATTATGAACCCCATTTGATGGGTCTGAACGCAAATACCAGCGCGCGAAGTAGTACGAATGACGCTGCCGAGCAGTATCGCCAGCAGTTTCCAACGGCGCGACCTTGATGCGGCCCAATCCACTTCGACCGCAGCGCCGCCCCAGTATTTTTCCACGTCGGGCGCCTCACTGCAAAGCATGCGCCGCCCCAGCCGCTCGTCCCACTCGACCATATTCTAGTACACTCTAGTTGGAACGGAGAATACGCTGGGCTGGTGGTGACTAGGCACGACTGTGGCTGCTGCTACGGGATCGATGCCATTCCTAAACAAACCCATCACTGTTTTGATGATCCAAATATAATCTCACTATCAGGGAGGGAGCAGTCTACCTGACTGGAGCAGTATTTTTTTTATTTGGGGTGTTGCTACGCTGCGCTCCGCAACACCCCAACGACGCCGCTTCGCGTCGGCGCCCGGCACCGTGGCTTCCGCCATGGCACCAGGGTTCAACCGACCGCGCTGGCAAACATAGACGGGAAAAAAAGAAACGCGTGATATCACGAAAAAAGATATTTATTGCGAAGGCGGGATTAGCACCTGCGTACGCCTGGTCTAAAAGCGAGCGTGGTAACCACTACAGCCAACGCCTCCTTACTAGAGGAGGCGCTGCTACAGCATATAGCCACGTTTCCAAACCGTGCATTCATATGAACCATATGATTGCGTTCGAGCGCCCTCGGTGAAAGAAACCACCTTGAAACATGCTACGCGCGAGCGGCGCATGGCTATAGAAGCTAGAAGGGTTCTCCTAGTGTCGTGAAGGCGCGAGCCGATGTGAAATACTTTGCTTTGCTCCGACAGATGGCGTCGGCGCTCGCTGGCGGGTACACATATCTTGGAGTGTGGATAAACAATGGGGCTGAGTACCTAACGGAACATGAAAGAGGCTGAGTACCTAAGGGAACATGAAAAATATGTAACGGCTAAAGGTAGCAGAAATGCAGCTGTGATGAAAAAATAGGGCACTGTGGAATTACAATAGGTACGAAGTGGTGAGAGAGATTTGGAAAGGGGTGATGGTCCCTAGTCTGACTTTCGGCAATGCGGTCCTGTGCATGAGATCAGAGGTTCGAGCAAGGTTGGAAGCTAATCAGCGAAGGGTAGGTAAACTTGCTCTGGGAGCACACGGAAATACACCAAATCAGGGGGGTACAGGGTGACATGGGATGGACATCATTTGAGGGAAGGGAAGCCAGCAGCAAGATAGAATTTGAGGAGCGATTGAGAGAAATGGCAGGAAAGCGGTGGGCAAGCAGAGTTTTCAGTTATTTGTGCATGAGGAATGTTGACACAAAATGGAGGAAGCTGACCAGAAAAATGGCAGCCAAATATTTGGACTACAGGAGGGGTGCAAACCAGGCAACAGCGGTTAAGAGAAAGGTTAAAGAAACAGAGAGGGGTCTGTGGAAAACAGGGATACAGACGAAGTCAGCACTGGGAACATACAGAACTTTCTAGCACGAAATTGCCAAAGAAAATATCTAAGATAATTCTAGGGGAAGCTCTTTGTTGTTTGAGGCCAGGACGGGAGTATTGCGGACTAAGATGTGCTGAGTCAAGTACCAAGGTATAGACACGTTGTGCGGTGCGTGTGGAGTAGAAGAGGAAACGGCTGAACACTTCATACTTTTCTGTAAACGGCTTATCCCTACAGTGCAAAGCAACGGGGCTGATTTTTTCAAAGCATTGGGGGTTTAGGGACAGTGAAGGCAAAATAGACTTTAAGCGGGTAGAAATAACCAAACGGAGGTTATCTGATTGGTGGCTAAAATCAAGGCAGGGGTGAAATTTCACCCACCACAAAGTACAATATACAGGGTGTTTCAGCGAACGCTTTCAAAAATCCTTAAAGGTTGCCTGTGGCAGATAGCCAAATTCTAGTTCATGAGCTCGTCTACTCAAAGAGGCGGACATTACTTGCGCAATAAATTGACACGCATAATCGAATAATTAACAAAAATTCACTAATTAAGTTTCTAACTAATTACCTGATGGCCCATATTGCAATTTACGAATCGTAGCCATGGAGTTCACAAGGCGGATCCACTTGGAACGAATTCTCGGGATGCCACCGGCTTCGAAATATTAATTCCCGAACTTTGCGGAGAAATGCATTGGCGTTCCAGTTAGTTTCTTATCAAAACGTCGCTTTATGCATTGAAGCACAGAATTAACTGGAATGCCAATGCATTTCTCCGCAAAGTTCGAAAATTAATATCTCGAAACTGGTGTCATCCTGAGAATTATTTCCAAGTGGATCCGTCTTGCGAACTCCACGGCTACAATTTGTAAATTGCAATATGGGCCATCAGGTAATTAGTCAAAAACTTAATTAGGGGATTTCTGTTGATTATTCGATTATGCATTTCAATTGTTGTGCAAGTAATGTCCGCCTCTTACATAAATTTTGCCTTACATAAATTTAGAAAGTGTTCGCTGAAGCACCCTATATGTTACTAGTCATGGTTAGGTGGCGTATGCCACCACCCGATTTAAAGGGTTCAGCCTCATCCATCCATCCATCCGTAGAGTCACTGGAAAAAAATTCAGTGACTCTACTGGCGGGTCCCACCATTTTCGTACCGGGGCCTGTCGTGAACGTTTGTTTTATTGCGATAGCAATTATATGGACACTTCAACCGGATTTCTGCCGTCGCCATCGCTGTCGCCGTCGTCGTCGCCGTGAGGTTCCGTATAAAGTCCAAGGGCGATAAAATCGTCGCCACTTACCGTATGCGCGAGTGAAAGCGCGCTACGTATCACAGAGAGCGAACGCACGGCGGAAAGCAAACGCGACCGTCGCGCGAAAGGTCCGTGGGGGTATGGGAGGGAGGCGACGCTGTGCTGCTTCACCAAATGCTTATCTTGCAACCGGGCGCAAGGGAAACTGGCCACTCAATCTCCCACGCGAAAGCAAGAAAGCGGGAAGGCAGCGCGGGAGGGAGGGGGGGGGGGCTGCTTCTCCTCTGCCAACAACATCTCTGCACAACTCCTCTGCACTTTGCCCGGCGGTGGCGGTCGCCCGCACCGTCCGTGATTTCCACGGGGCCTGACCTTTGTATGCGCTGTGCATTCACCGCTCAGTTTACGTTGAAGCGATAGACCGCGCGAGCCTTCGCCCGCTGCGGCGGCTGCGCTTGCTGCCAGCGTTTTGACAGTCAGTTGTCTGCGGTCATTTAGTGTGATCTATTCAGTGTTTGCTTGTGCGCGCTGACACCACGATTGTTAATTCAGTTAGTAAGCGAATGTATCCAAGTTTATGCAGCCGATAAAACTACAGAATAGCTCTCTACTATAATTTGCTATCGCAATCGATGCTTCGCCTTTCGGGCGAAACTGCGACATTTTTTCGAGTGCATTTTTTTCTTGACAGTTCTTGTCGGACTCGTTGCGCTTGCGAGCTCCGGCGCGCTCTGTAGCAGGCGCTGCAGAGGGCGCTGTGACCTGCAGTGACCGGTGCCAATGATCTACAGTGACCGGTGCTTTGCGAAGGTCGCTACTCTTCGCAAGGGAGCGCTCGTTCAGAAAATAGGCATGCAATAAACTGAGGTCTCGACAACCTTCCAAAATTAGTGAGCACGCTTACCGCGACGAATGATGAAATAAATCTTTGTTTTCGGCGAGTGGGCCCATACCTCGTTCATACGGCAGCGCAACTGAGATTAAGAGATACAGAAACAAGACGGTGCGCTTGTGATGTGTATCTTGTCTTCGTCTCTGCTGCGCTGCCGTTTCAACCAGAGTGATGAAAGCTACGCAAGCAGCCACAATAAAACGGATCGAGTCTTACGGGAGAAGCGGCACCGAACAGCCCAAAATTGTGAGGAGAGGAAATTGAATGCAATCTGTTCGTCTCGTGCACATACTTTATTGCAGCTTTACAAAATTGCACACTATGGTCTACAAGAACACTGTATGATGAGCGCTTTCAAAATGTACATGTTAGAAGTTTTTTTCTTTTTTTTATTGCACCACAAAGGAATGTATGTACAAAAGCAAAAGCATTTTCGCTGTACAGTGTCGTTCTACTGGCATCGCCTCATTTTCAAGAGCTTCTGCTTTTCTTATTGTGTGTTTCGTTCCATGTTGTTTGCTTTGGTAAAGAAGAGTGCAGGCCAGTGTTTTGACGGCTTCAGCTGGGTCGTTATTCGGAGCTCTGGCCTTCGCTGGCGGGGTATCGCTGTTGTCCAGGTTTCTTTCTGCTTTATTTTTCGGCAGTTGCTTCGTGAAATAAGATGGTGCGTCCGGAAAAATTGTAGAAATGGCGTCTTAAGTAAGCGTCGGACGTACGCGGTCGAGCTCGACAGTCTGGCCATTGATTACGTGCTTGAACGTTCTTTGAACGAATCGCTCGTCGAAGTGGCGAGAGCACACAACGCCGGTTTCACTAAGCACATTGTCATCTCTCTTGATGCTCCTGGCCCATTCCTTCAAGCGCACAGGGTCGGATGGAGCGCGGAACCGTGAAACCTTTTCTGTATATGACTTGTAACCTCCCGTACAAAGGGGAACAAAACACATCCTCTCTATTTTTGAAGGCATAGTTACAGAAGTTCAGCACGTCGCAGCGCATCAGGTCATGGCACTACGGTGTCAACGTAAAGAAAGGCAGGAACACGGTAAACTCCGTCGCCGCACGTGCTACGCAAAACTGTCGACGACTTGTGTATGCGCATAGGTCTGCGTTCCTTCGTTTCCATGCTAGGGATGGTAATATCGATGAACGATTAATCGACTAAAAGTAGGCCGCACAAAAATAAATCGTCATCGATGTGTGCCTTTAATTTAACCGGTTTAATCGATAAAAGCAGTTCGATTAATCGTTTTCTAGACAGTGACTAAATTGGCGTGAAAATTTTGAAATCGTAGTATAGAATGCGGAGTACGAGCAACGACAGCGCGGCTGCGAAGACCGATAGCGACTGTCGACTGTTTTCCCGAGTCCTTTCGAGCTGGCCAAGTGCTTCCCCGCTTTACGCACACGACACACAGGCTTCCTGGGGTAGGGAGAGGGGCCGTCCCCGTGGAGGAAGCAATAAACTAGAAGACAGCATTACGTCAGGCAGCTAGTCTTGGCAAGCGAACTCACCGTCAAACCATTTCCTTCGCTTTTTACCTCGCAGTATAGGGTCAGCACGTGACCCTGAGAGACAACGTATTGGCCGATAATGTTTGGTTAGCAGTAGTTTCAAATCGGTGCGCACCCGTTCAGCTGCGCTGCTGCCCTGCACCCGGCAGCATTAAACCTGCCGCGCGCTCTGAAGTGGCGATCACGTGTTGCGCCGTTACTTCTTGATGTCAGTCGTGCTGCCGGCGCTCTCTTCTGATTTCTCCTTCCCCATGCTCACCCTCCTCAGTAAGTGCAATTTTTAACATACAGTATGTTCATTTTTAAGTTTTACATAATTTTTAGAAATAGCCTGAGGCAGGTAACATAATTCTTCTCATTCAGCTGGGTTATTCGATGAGGCGGAAATTATCACGAGAAATCGAAACACATATTCAACTAATTAACAAAAATCACGAATTAACTTGTTAGTTAATTACATTACGACCCATATAGCAATTTACGAATTGTAGCCGGTGAGCTTGTCAGGCGTATCCACTTGGAATGAATTTCCAGAATGACACTAGTTTGGAGATATGCGCCATCATACTCGCCGTAAAAGTGCACTGTGTTCCACTTACTTTTTGCCAAAATGCATTGAAGCACAAAAGTAACTGGAACGTCCATGTGTTTCGTCCCACACTTTGAGAAATAATATCTCGAAACTGGTGTCATCCTGGAAATTAACTTCAAGTGGATGCGTCTTGCAAACTCACCGGCTACAATTCGTAAATTGCAATATGTGTTGTAAAGTAATTAACTAAGAAGTTCATTAGTCAATTTTTGTTAATTGGGTGAATATGTCTTTCGATTACTCGTGTTACTAATGTTCGCCTCTTCGAATAACCCAGCTCAACGATAAGAATTATGCTACCTGCCACAGGCGATTTTTAAAAATTCCGTAAAACTGAAATATTGACACGTAGTAGTTACGGCGAAGAAAACAGTCGCAAAACTGTGAATGACGAAATCGACTTTTTATTGGGCGAACCTGTGCCCACAAAAGCAAGTTGCACTCGAAGCACAACTATAGCGGCGAACACAGTCGGCGATCGCCGAAATCTGATCAGCGGCGAAACGCGTCGGCTTTTATACTTGAGTCGTCGAAGGTTCCAGAGTTATCCCTGGTCCCCGCGTGTCTTCCAGAAGGTACTAGACAATTCGCGTCGCTCATACAATCAGATTACATAAGCGCAGTGACAAAAGACAACGGATAGGAGCATCGATAACGTTCGAGAAACTTCCGATACATGCAGGCACTTCCTGCGCCGAGCGATAACGTTTAAGGTGGCAGTCCCATCCGGTAGCACCAGCATAGAGTAGCATATACAAGGATAAGAGAGGACACTTCCATAGGCCCCGGCGGCCGATTTTAAAGTCCCTATATAAGAAAAGTACCGCCATCCTTTGATCAACGCCGCTTCTCTCTCTCCTGTATCTCCGATTGGACGGTGATAGCGCGCTCTTTTCACTTCTTTATATTTAGTTTTTTTTTCCACCTCAGAGCCATGTTGAAAGTCCTCTGCGCAGCCGCAGTCGCCGGCGGAGGCGGCGCGCGCCCGGCCTGAAAGCTTCAACGTAGACTTTCTAGGTGCACCACCGTCGACTTGTCTTTCGCAAGCAAAAAGTAAAGAAAAAAAGCAAGCGCTTTAGGAGAGGAGGCGGCGGAGGAAAGAGTATATGGCGGTACTTTTCGACTTGAGCTGATGATAATGATGATGATTTATTGGCATCCCCGTTGAAACGGGGCGGCTACAAATAGTCACCTAGCCTGCTTGACTTAATCAGGTATACTATACGTGCTCTTTATCTAGCATTTTTGTATACCTCTACTTCTTTTTCTTTTTCAAAAAGTTCCCCTTGCACCGCTGCCTATAATTTTAAGAGATCAGGTCGTATCCATCTTTTCCCTGCTTTTTTTTTCCACCAGTACTCTAATCGTCTCTTGCTGATCTCTACGGCTGATCTGTTTATGTTTCCTTCCGCTTTAAACCCAAGCGCTTCTGGGAGTTGCACATTACCTACGGTTCTCGCTGAGTGGATCCCGTCGCATTCCATCAGGATGTGCTGAGTGGTTTCTGGATCTTTACTGCAGCATAAACATGTCTCATCTAGTTGCGAATATTTGTTCCAATATGTTTTAGTCCTTAGGCAACCGGCTCGAGCCTCAAATAGCAAGGCACTGCCCCTTGTGTTATCGTACAGATTTTCCCTTCTATTTCTTTCTTCTCATTCTTGTAAATCTCCATTGTCCTTTTTGTTTCCATTCTTTGCATCCAATTCATGGTCTCTATTTCTCTCACTTTCTTTCTGATGACTCCTGGTTGTCTATTTACAGTTTCGATTATCCTGTACTTGGTTGCCAACTTCCTTGACCTCTTCCTCCATTCTGTGTCCACGCTTTTCATGTAGAGATACTTGTGCACTTTAGCCGCCCATTTATTTTGCTGATTTTGGTTCGCAGCGCACCTAGCGGGTATGTGGAATCTAGACGGACTCAAAGATTGAGACCGCAGAAAAACTAATCTCGAGGGCTATCTTTTGGTGAAAAGAAAAATTACACGGTCTTCAAGATTGCTTCCGTGCGAGTGCTCGTCCCGGAGGCTATATTTCGATTTTTTTAACGCGCTGCTTGCATGCATCGAGTAGCTTCGTGTAAGCTGTACCGCCAGAGCAGCAAGCACACGATGCCACTGTGTGTCTATGCAGACATTTTAAATAAACATGACAAGTGTTGGAAGAGACGAAAGCATTTTATTTTCAAGTCATATTCTCAGTAAGCACATGCACACTTTTTTTTTCGCCACGTTCGATGAACGCAAGCACAGAAAGATGGTTGCACTGCTAAGTGCAAGACATGCCAATACAGGTGCCATATGTTGAGAATAAATTTCACAAAAGGAATAAACAGGAGATCTTAATGAGAAACCCCACGGAACAGTGAAAACTGCAGAAGACAGCATTAGCATTAAAGAGGAAAACAACGCTCGTCTTTGAAGCCTAACCTTTCTTATTAAGTGGTAGTTTCGAGCTGCACAGCAAACAAAGAATGAAGGCTGCTCACTGCAGTTGTCCGCCAACCAAGCTCTCTCCCTGTCCTGCCGTTGTTACTGCACCACGCAACACAGCAGTAATTCCCGTAGTACTTGACTACGGACTGCATGACCTGAAAAAAAAAAAGTATTGGTTATGTCTTCTATCCCGCCTTCGCACAAATTTTCACCTACGCACTTCACATCGCCCTTCCACGAAAAGCGTCATGTGCAATTGTCGCAGCTAAAAAAAGAAAAAAGCAACCTTCGGTGCTATGCATGCGCTACTGAGGCAGGAGTGTTTATTCAAGTGTTTTTATACGACGTATTGTTATACGTCGTAGCCACAGCTTACAAACATTCTTCGCAAATTCTCTCTAAATGCGCTCGTAACACAGGCTTCAAGCAATAGGCGCACGCCACGAATAACGATCCTAAGCATAACTGCATTCTTTAACACAATTGCACACACATGCATTGAATTCAGACTATGTATACCGGCGTGTGCCGACTCATTTTCTAGCGCCAAGAAACGATTTTCTCGCAAACGCGCTGCGCAGCATTCCAAATTGCTCTTTCTTACATAATGTGAAGCAATCCACGAACATCATGCGAAGCGAAGAACACAAAAAAGCTCTCTGCACCGAACAGCACAATGCGACGAATGTCAAGTTACGGCTGAAGTGACAAATACATAAGCGATTTTCAAAGTGATGAAGGGAAAAAAGAACGCAATGAAGGCCTTTTTACCAAGCAGCAGCCAAGCAGACAGACGTTCTGGCAGACGAACCCAGCAAAGACCACGTAGACGGTATCGCACATCTTTTGTAGCGCCGCCTTGCCTGATCAAACCACGGCCGATATTTTGTAGCGATGCGTTATGCTTTATTCTATATACTAGCCTTATCATCCACCGCTCACGGCCGGCTGATCCCGTTGATAACGTCTACGTCTACAGCCACATAGACAAGTAGACGTATAGTGCACTAGAAAAGTTACTACAGTAGATAACTAGTACGCGCGTTCCCTTGGAGACAGGGAGTGTTGTATTGCCCTCTAGCGGGCGGCATGAATCTGCGTAGCTCGGCCGCTTTTAGGCTGGCGTGGCCACTCTTGTAATCCGTATGTTACTCTATGGCACCAGCACCCCGTTTTGAGTACTTTTGGAGCAAGCGTGGCGGCTCTTCTACTTAGGATATAAAGTTGTCGTATATACCACAAAAAAGCCTAATTCTTGTAGATTCCAACTATATTGACACGTATACAAGTTTATCTTTCACCGGTGGCCGCTTTCCACCGGCTAACAAATGTTAAACGTTATCGCTCGGCGCAGGACGCGCCTGTATCGGAAATTTCTAGAACGTTATCGATGCTTCTTTCCGTTGCCTGTTTTCACCGACGCTTAGGTTATCTGATTGTATGACCGAACGCGAATTGTCTAGAACTTTCTGGAAGACACGCGGGCATGAGGTAGTAATCTGGAACCTTCGATGACTCAGGTATAAAAGCCCACGCGTTTCACCACTGAGGAGATTTTCGATAATCGCCGAGTGTGTTCGCCGCTATCGTTGTGCTTTGAGTGTAGCTTCCTTTTGTCGGCACAGGTTCGCCCAATAAAGAATCAGTTTTGTCATACACAGTTTTATGACTGTTTTCTTCAGCGTCAGTACTACAGTACTACGTGACATCTGGTGGAGATGCGGGGTATACGTCCTTCTTTGTGATCTTGTTGAGGCGACGATAATCGATGCAGAAATGTAGGGTTCCATCCTTCTTCTTCACTAACACCACGGGGGACGCCCACGAACTTTTGGACGGCTGGATGATGTCGTCGCGTAGCATTTCGTCGACTTGTTGCCTTATGGCCTCGCGTTCGCGCGCCGAAACTCGGTACGGGCTCTGATGGAGTGGGCGGACGTTTTCGTCGGTTATCATGCGGTGCTTGGCGACAGGGGTTTGTCGAACTTTTGACGACGACGAGAAGCAGTCCTTGTATTGCAGGAGCAGAGCTTTAAGTTGTTATTTCTTATGCCTGGGAAGGTTCTGATTCACGTCGAAAGTTGGTTCAGGTACTATAGTCGTTGTTGCAGGTGCACTAGAATCCGTGAAGGCGAACGTACGTCGACGTCGAACACAAGACATGGGATGCCATCCTTCCGTACGTGACCTTCACATACAACACGGCCACGCAAGAAACGACGCACATGGCGCCGTTCAACCTGGTCTACGGAAGGAAACCGGCAACGATGCTTGACGCCATGCTACCGGATGTCACCGACGAAGAAAATCTCGACGTTGCCACCTATTTTCAGCCTGCCGAAGAAGGTCGACAGCTCGCCCGCCTGCGCATCAAGAACCAGCAGAGAACCGACAGCCGACACTACAATCTTCGACGACGCTACGTCGAGTACCAGCCCGGAGACCGTGTTTGGGTCTGGACTCCGATACGCCGACGAGGACTTAGCGAGAAACTCTTACGTCGCTATTTCGGACCATATAAGATCATCCGACGATTGGCGCACTGGACTATGAGGTCGTGCCAGACGGTATTTAGCAATCACAGCGGCGCCGGGCACGACCTGAAGTCATCCACGTGGTGCGTCTTAAGCCTTTCTACGCCCGCTGACGAACTTCGGTACTTTGTTACTTTGTTATTGTTTGTTGTTTTTTTTTCTCTCTGTACGCGTGCTTGGGGTATTGACACGTATACATGTTTATCTTTCACCGGTGGCCGCTGTCCACCGGCTAACAAATGTTAAACGTTATCGCTCGGCGCAGGACGCGCCTGTATGGGAAGTTTCTAGAACGTTATCGATGCTTCTTTCCGTTGCCTGTTTTCAACGACGCTAATGTTATCTAGATTGTATGACCGACGCGAATTGTCTAGAATTTTCTGGAAGACACGCGGGCATCAGGGATTAATCTGGAACCTTCGATGACTCGGGTATAAAAGCCGACGCGTTTCGCCGCTGAGATTTTCGATGATCGCCGACTGTGTTCGCCGATATCGTTCTGCTTTGAGTGTAGCTTCCTTTTGTGGGCACAGGTTCGCCCAATAAAGAATCAGTTTCGTCATACACAGTTTTACGACTGTTTCCTTCAGCGTCACTACTACGTGACAATATATAATAGAAAGAAATTGAATAATGTGATTTAGAAATAAGTGTTCAAGAACAAGCATGAGATACACGGTTTTTGCGAACTGTGTCTCAGTTGTGACCATATTTAGAAGAAACTACCGCCTTTACTACATGGCGGCTGGCTGTATAGCTTTAGGACGCATTTATCTATTTCCTAGACACAGTAAAATAGTGTTGAATTTTTGCCTTTTGGATAATTTGCTTTTGAAAATTGCCAAAATATTGCAACTTCTGTTGTAAACAGCCCGGCAACAACATGCTCAATGAAGCAAATTTTTGCATAAATTAGAGTCAAGCAATTTTCATTTGGGATGCAAAATTTCATTCATGTACCTTTCTTGGTTTTCCTAATAATGTGACCGAAATTAAGCAATATTTAGAATTCTGGTCCTACTTTTGTTCATTTTTGCGGGAAGGTACTAAAGCTACGAAGCTTCGGTGTAAAACTAATAAGGTACATGAATGAAATTTAGCGTCCTAAATTTAAATTTCTTGAGCTCTAATTTGTCCAAAATTTAGCTTCCCTGAGCGTGTAGTTGCCGGGCTGTTTAGAACAGAAGTTGTGATATTTTGGCAATCTTCAAAAGCAAGTTATCCAAAAAGTAAAAATTTAACATTGTTTTGCTTTGTCTAGGAAATAGATAAATGTGTCCTAAAGCAACAGAGCAAGCCGTAATGCAGTAAAAGAGGTAGTTTCTTTTAAATATGGCCACAACTGAGACACAGTTCGCAAAAACCGTGTATTTCATGCTCGTTCTTGAACATTTATTTCTAAATCACGTTAACCAATTTCTTTACATTATATATAGCTGGAATCTACAAGAATTAGGCTTTTTTATGGTATATACGATAACTTCATATCCTAAGTAGAAGAGCCGCCACGGTTGCTCCAAATGTACTCAAAACGGGGGGCTGGTGCCGCCGAAGTGGGACCGCCACCTTAACATTTGTTAGCCGGTGAAAAGCGGTCCGCGGGGAAAGATAAACAAGTACACGTGTCAATATAAACACTCTGTATATTTCTTATTCCTTCATTCGTCACTAATGGCAATTATACTTGACCGCTAACAAATTAAACATATTCTTTATCAACATTTATACGCTTGTATTTCTTATCCTGGTTCCACCTTTCAAACGTTAGAATAAGTACTCACGTGAGCAGATAACTGTGTTTCAGCCTTTCTAAAGCGCCCGAAAATAAAAAATTCGATTAATCGATTAATCGACGAAAAACCTTCACATCGATTGAAAGAGATGATTCGATTATACGCTAAACCGACGAACGATTAATCGTTAATCGATTAAAACATTTTATTGACCATCCCTATTCCATTCCAGTGACCCGCCACCGGAGCGCAGCGCCCTCTTCGAAGTGCGTCGCCAAACATCCAAACTGAATTTCTCCTGCGCTTTGGGAAAGGGCGCCGGCTTCCGACACAAGGAGAACCCTTCTAGCCTCTATTGACCCTTTTCGCGGCGATCCCGTGGGCGCTGCCATGTTTGATCACGTGGTGACGCGTCCATTGCTTGCCTCAACTGCCTCCTTGTTTTCAATGGAAGTGTGTGACGCCGGCGCGGCTTAGAAAACCTCTGTTTTGGGAGATATCGTAGACGGTGACTGGGTGAACGACACGAAGCTTCGATCACAGCTTCAGAGGACATGCAAAAATCTTTCGGAGCTGATTAACCTATGTCCAAACGGCGCGAGCAGCGTGTATGGTGCTTGTTCTAATAGCGGGGTAAATATGTATTCGAAGCTATCCAAACATTCCCCTCATGATTAGTGTGTTTTGCTCTTTGTACTTTATTTGGCAAATATTTTGAAGCAGCGGCTTGTCAGTTTCTGACTCAGTAAAGTACCTCGGTGCGGCCACTATCTGATTATTTTCGCCCTAATCGCTCGCGGGTGTGCTCAGTTCCGATAGATTTGCTCTTGCTGCGCACAAGGCTTGAAACGTAGCTGTTTAGTATACTGTAATACCTTGTAGCAAATATATATTACCGTTAGTAACTCGCTTACTCTTGTGGACCGTCACGAAACCATTCGTCGACCATTCGTGCGCCATCGGTGTAGTCGGTCATTTATTGTGAGTATATAGTGCACATATATTCATGTGTGCGCCCATTCACTTATTCTTGGTACGTCGGCGATAGAGTGGGCTTAAGATGTGTATAGGTAACGTGCGCGAAATTTACTACGACAGGAAGTGGCACTACTCTCTTTGTCATTGTTTAACGAGTGGTACTCACTCTTGCCGACGTTCTGGGGCTGAAGCCCTTTCTTTGAAGGTTAGCGATACAATGCTGGCGGATGAGCTAATTTCTGTATTCTCGAGGAAAGCCGTACATCTCGAAGTGCTGGTAAGACGTTCGGACAGTTGCAGCAACGGTGCGCGAACTTGGCTACACAGATTCATTCCATTCCTTAACATGCCAGTCACTATTTTTTGCAGCCAACTACTGCACACGTCTTCAATCCACATGACTAAATCTAGCATGATTGGAGCACAGTGCGTTACCGAAAACCCAGTTGCATTTCTGACAGTTGATCGCACAGAAGCAAGGTAGAAGCGGTAATGGTTTCGTATTCGTGCGCGGTCGCTGAGGAGAGGTATGGCGCACCGCCGTAAGCGCCATCTCGTTTCTCTAAAACAAACTGCTCCGCGAAAAGAGTCAATAGCATGGCGGCGTCAGCGGTCGAGCACTGGGCTTGGGCGCAAATAGAAACACGCGATCCGGCAGCGTCTCCTACGCCGCGCGGCACTCCAGATGAGTCCTCACAGAAACAGAAGGCCGTGACTGTCGCAGCAGACAAAAGGTGCCCAAAACGTCTGCGTTCACCCATGACGTCACGTCCGCTATAACCCATGATGTCACATCCGTTTATTTTCATGGCGGCTGTTTTGGGGGCAGGTCGCGTTGTGAAGCGGTTCGTATTCCGTGCCTTCTTACAGCGTAAGTAATCCATTTTTCCACTCTATATGCATTTAATAAAAGGTTGTGGCTGTCAGCTAGTTGATGCGTTGCCGTTATTTATCTAGCGCACATATTTTGCCTCGTGGCCGCGTCAAATTGCAGCTGGGCCGTGGAATGGGCCGTGGCATCCCATATAAAGCTGATCCTGTGAGTATACGCCTCGGTCACGATCGTTAGTACGTGTACTGAACCATCCGGTAGTCTGGTTCAGTGAATGATGTGTAAAAAAATGAGGACGTAAGAAAACCCTGGCATGGTGAGCTGTTCCGCCAGATCGTGTTAAATCGCGTTTTTGCGCGAGAGGGTTGAACAGCTTTGCTACTGCATTTCTACAGCTTTGCTGCATTTCATTTAATCATTACCTGCATTCTTTTTAACAAGACAAATAACAGTACTGCGCGAATTAGCGTCTCGAAGTTTCCCAACAACAGCCAGTGCCATGCCCGCTTACCGCTACACGCTGTCCTGATGCAGTTAGAACAATTATGACGCAGTATCAGCCTGCTACTGCGAGATTCAGGATCACTATGACAATACAATTAAAAATAACAAAAGAAATGCATGCAGTTAGTGTGGTGTTCAAACGTTGCCAAGCGTGATAAGCGCACCTGCCTCGTATGATGCGTTGAATGAATCGGCTTCCTAAAGTTAGCTTCGCCGCAGTCGACTTGTGTTACGCGGTGAAGCTTACCCTTAATTATTGCAGTGAAGCATACCAAAAGTGAAAAGGGGCCGCTATCGCGGGACGCGTCAAAATTCTTCCATACTTAAGTTATAAGCAAGAAAAGCAAAAGAAAATACAACATACACTATTCACACGCAATCGCACGGCTACTGAAATATTCCTTCAGAATTCGACGTGAAACCGTCATAAGATCCATGTTTTCTTTTCAAGGCTGTTCAGTAATAGCGATATTCGGCACAGTATTCTGTCCTTTCCATGATTAGTTCGTGAAAAAGGCACGGCCCAAGTTTCCAGCTCCCGAATGTCGTAATTGAGGTGATGAGGTTTTCTTAGATTACAAAGATCAATAAATCGCGTGTGGCCACATTTTACGCTTTCTTTATATCTCATAGCAAGATTAAACTGATAATTGTAATGAAATGAGAGAACATTAAACTTAGAAAAGAATGTACTTGTATAACTGTCATAAGAAATACATGTAACATGGCGCAATTTTTTTTTTGTAAAAGAGAGAACATCTGTATATTTTTGTGGCGTTGTCCCCCCTACAAGACTACAATAATTTGCATGAGAAACAAATATGGTGTTATACGGCAATAGCCGTGGTTTTAACGGAAGAACATTTCGAAGCCTACAAAGCGCACCGCATGCTTTTGCCATACTTGTTGCCACGTGTTTTACGTGTTTGTCCCACCTTAAATGCTGATCAAAAATCACTCCCAATGTTTTCACGTTCGCGGTGATGTCAATTCGTTCTGATCGAGAAAATATGTTTATATTACGATTTACATGTTTTTCGGCGGGTGCAAAAATAACAGCTTTGGTTTTTTTAGAGTTAATCTGTAAGGAATTTGCTTTACTCCACTAATATAGTTTATCAAGGACGGTGTTTGCTAGTTGTGATAAGTTATCAGCATTACATGATTGGAAGAAAATACTGGTGTCATCTCCGTATATTATATAGTGTGGTAAGTTACTGATGTTTGTTCTGATTACAGATTTTTTTTCTTCATAGCCGTTCAAGAAAAAATCCTGTGTTAATATAGCTAATTCACTCGATAGGCTCTTATGAAACCCAAATTCATGCGGATATAATAATCGATATATTTCACAAAATGACCGAACTCTTTTGCAGATAACCTTCTCTAAGCCTTTTGATATGACATGGAGCACTGACACCGGCCGATAACTTGACATGTCATTTCTGTCCCCTGATTTAAACAGAGCAGTCACCTTCGCCTGTTGCATTTTTGTAGGGAAAACGCCAGTAGACAAGCAAACATTGAATACGTGGGTGAAAGCAGGCACTTTGCTTTGTTGTGTACCTGTCATACTGCTATTAAATTTTCCTTTCCTTTTAAAGTTCTTACGTACATCACATCACAAGGAGTCACTGTGTAATTAGTGGTCTTGTCATGTTCAAAAACCAGGCTCTTTTCAATACAGGTTGGGGTTAAGTACTTGTGGAATTTTTTTAGAGGGGTAGTTCTCTGAGAAGAAATCAGATGCCAAAAACAGACCTGTGGTATCCTGAGTTTGAGTATTTAAGAGTGGAAAGGATACAAAACAAATGATTTTCCTTGCCTGAAACCAAGAAGTAAGTGAAATATGTAAAATATATTAAATAGCGTCCATGAGCAACTGCAAGCTGTGCATACCTAGACCCAAAATGCACATTCTCTTGCTCCAGTCCATGCAGGCTGTCATCTGCTTTGTTGAATCCTCTAGTACATTCTCAGTGGTGCAGTAATTTTTGTCCGCATTTTGCTCAAGTGTACCCTAGACATAATTGAGTGATTTGCAGTTGCAACTGGACTGCAGCCTCAGCTTGGGAGACGAGTGGTAGGGCACATTTTGTAAAACTAAGCTACACAAATAAGTTGTCACCCAGACGCCTACCGATTCTGAAACCATTCTGAACTTCTCCCAATACGCCATTATTCTCTGCCCATGCTTACAGCTTCAATTTGTTCGCCTGTATTGCTAACCTGTATATTACCGATGGTCAATGCTCTATACGAGCGAATTCTATTATTTCCCCCCTTACCCTTATAATTAAATACATTCGACTTTGTGGCCAACTGTCTGGTATTCACCTATCTTGTAGTCATTTTTCTACTGCTTTCAACAGAGCTTCCTTACTTTTTGGTCCTAGCTCATCAATCAGCCTAACGGGAACCTCGTCTAAACCTGTGGCTGTGCGTTTTAGGAATTTTCTCTTCAGCTTTCTCCAGTTGAAATTACTCAGCACCAACTCCTTTTCCGTTTGGTTCTCGTTCATTCTCTTTTTCTCCTCAGAGACCACCTCACCATTGCCCTGAAATGATGGGGCTATTATTTTTCGAATGTAATTTAATGCCGTGTCCCCTTCCAGTTTGTTTCCATCTTCGTCAAGGATATGTTGTTGTACTGTTCTCGACTTCCTGTCCAATAAGTTAATGTGGTTACAAAATATTGTAGGTGCGGCCGTCTTTTTCTCACGTATTTCTGACAACCAACGTTCACTTTCACCTTTAATCTTTGCTTGAAATAATATTTGAACTATGTTTTTTTTCCGCGGTATATTTCCCCTTTTCTGTTTATTTCATCCTGCGGCAACTGTGCATTTCTTGCCTGCCTGTCTTCTCGTAATGCTTTATTTCGTTCGTCGATCGCCTGCCGCATCTCCCTGTTCCTACAGCTTTTCGTCTTCTATTTTCCTTTACAACAAGCACGTTGCTTCTCTTTCCTCATTTCTCTCGCCATTACACTTACAAGCTCACTATATTCCCACTCCTTGCTTGACTGTCGAGTTCTTTCTCGACTCTTGTGACCATATTTGCTATTTGTTCAGCGTTCAAATTTAGACTGCTAATTCTTCGTTCCTTGCTCTCTTTCCCAACTACATATCCCATTTTCAAAATGATGTGTTTATGGTCACTCCCTATGCTGCTATACCTTTCCTCGTCAATGACCATTTCTTTCAACTTATCATAAATTCCTTCTGTCATCAGACATTACTGTCTGTATATGGCCGATTGTCTATTTTCGCCTTCCCATATGATCTGGCCATCACAGGATAGATGGATGAATGGATGGATGAGGCTGAACCCTTTAAATCGGGCGGTGGCACACGCCACCTATCCGTGACTATTACTATATTGTTACGCGTGAAGGAGACCGTTTGCCACCCTTACGGATGAAGGGGCCGTTTATTGTAGGTCGCGAAGGGTGAGCGCAAGAGCGGCCAGCTGGTTGATGAACCCAGAGTCGTCCTCTTCCTCTTTTCCAACCCGGGACCGCAAGCACGTTCACCGGTCATCGTTTTCCTCACTAACACGTCCGTGCAACATTCCTCTCGTCCCAGATGAAGCCCGCCGGGCGAGTCAATGCATTTGTCTTGACGTGAACAACTTCAAGCGGGCGACATGGACCACTTGACTCTTGGCAGCTCTTCTACCACTCGCTGTGAGGTGACCTCCGTGAGTCTGTTAAGAATAACAAATGATCCATCGTAGGTGGCCAAAAGCTTTTGGCATAACCCGCGCTTCCGCACAGGAGTCCACATCCACACTAAATCACCAGGGCGATAGGTTGCCGGACGGTGGCGAACGTCATAGCGTGCTTTTGATCTGTCCTGCGATGCCAAAGTGCATAAACGAGCAATACGACGCGCCTCTTCGGCGAGGCAGAGGGTCTCGGCGACAGTGGGATTTTCGTGACTACAGAAAGGTAAAATAGTGTCGATTGTGTACCGGGGTGGCCGTGCGTACATCAGGAAGAAAGGGCTACAGCCGGTAGTCTCGAGCCTGGCGGTGTTGAACGCGTACGTGATAAAAGGCAGTACGTCATCCCAGTTCTTGTGGTCGGATGAAACATACATAGATAGCATGTTTATAATTGTTCGGTTGGTGCGCTCCGTAAGGCCATTTGTTTGTGGATGGTATGGTGTCGAGTGAGGCAAGTGGGTTTCACACAAACGAAGGAGCTCCTCCACGACATCTGCTGTGAATTGTCGTCCGCGGTCGCTGATGATGACGCGAGGCGGACCATGTCGCAGGATGACATATTGCAGAAGGAACGTTGCAACGTCAGTGGCAGTTGCTGAGGGCACGGCCGCCGTCTCACAGTAGCGTGTGAGGTAGTCAACGCAAACATTTATCCACCGATTTCCCTTGGCTGATTTTGGAAAAGGGCCCACGAAGTCAATGCCCACTTGTTGGAAAGGCGTGCTAGGAGGCGGGATCGGCTGCAGGAGACTGGTTGGACCAGTAGATGGACGTGTGTGGCGCTGACACTGCATGCAGCTGGCCACATACGTCTCAACAGACTGTCGCATTCCAGGCCAATAAAATCGTTCCTGAATCCGGTAGAGCGTCGTCGCCGAACCTAAATGGCCAGACGTAGGGTCGTCGTGCATAGCACTCAGAATCGCTATGCGAAGGCTCTCCGGCACCACTAGAAGAAAACGTGCGCCAGTACCGGAAAAGTTCTTATACAGGAGTCCATCACGTACGCAGAAATCGTGTGCTGTATTAGAGGTGGTCGTAGCGGCGAAGAGCGGTGTTAATTTAGCGTCCTTTCGCTGTTCGGCTTTGAAACAGTCGAAGTCTGGAGAATGTGGCGACAGAGAAGCCACAAGGTGATCGAAGTCGTCGGCGTCACAGTCCGTAGTGCTAAGTGGCATACGCGAGAGGCAGTCCGCGTCAGCGTGTCGTCGACCACTCTTATAAGAGATGCTGAAGCTATATTCTTTCAGTCGGAGCGCCCAGCGCGCAAGGCGGCCACAAGGGTCACGAAGATTTACAAGCCAACACAATGAGTGGTGATCGGTGACAACTGTGAAGGGGCGTCCATACAGTTAAGAACGAAATCGCTGAACCGCAAATATTACCGCGAGGCATTGTTGTTCCGTGACAGTATAGTTATGCTCAGGCCTACTTAAGGATCGACTTGCATATGCGATTACGTGTTCGCGGTCACCGTGGCGTTGAACTAGGACGGCGCCAATACCTGTGCTACGGCCCACTGGCATCCGTATGGAGTTCCGTCGCAGCTGAAGGATGGAAGTGCTGAAGAACACGCCGTGACTTCAGGAGAAACTTCAACTGACGAAAAGAAGAGTCGCACTCCGGAGTCCACTTAAAGGGGGTGTCCTTTCGTAGCAGACATGTCAGCGGATACGCGACGTCGGCAAACTTAGGGATAAAGCGGCGGAAGTAGGAACAAAGCCCCAGAAAACTACGGAGCTCCTTGACAGAGCGTGGTGCACTAAACGCTTCAACGGCTGCTGTCTTCTGGGGATCAGGGCGGATGCCGTCCTTATCGACGAGGTGCCCAAGAACAAGGGTTTGGCGGTCTCCGAAGTGGTATTTCTTTGAGTTTAAAACGAGGCCAGCGTTTCTGATACAGTTCAGGACAATATCCAGACGCGAGTTGTGTTCGCTGAAGGTGTGGCCAAAGTTGATGTCGTCGAGGTAGCAGATACAGATGTTCCACTTGAAGCCACGCAGAATAGTGTCCATAAATCTCACGAAAGTCAGCGGAGCGTTGCACAGTCCAAATGGCATCACATTAAATTCAAAGAGCCTGTCAGAGGTTACAAAGGCAGTATTTTCTTTGTCTTCAGGACGCATCGGAATTTAGCAGTAGCCGGATCGTATGTCTACTCAGGAAAAGTAAGAGGCTGAATGAAGGCAGTGTATCGCGTCATCAATATGTGGGAGTGGGTACACTTCCTTTTTTGTTACAGCATTCAATCGGCGATAGTCGACGCAAAATCTCCAAGATCCACATTTATTTTTAACAAGAATCACTAGAGCTGCCCACGGAGTCACTGACTCTTGTATGACTCCCTTTTTCATGATTTCGTGCACTTGGTCGTTGATAATCTGGCGCTCTGATGGTGAAACGCGATATGGCTTTTGTCTAATCGGATTTGCTAAACCCGTGTTGATGGTATGGCGTGTTCGTGACGCGGGGATTGCAGGTATTGTCCTTCTGCGCGAAGTCGAATACCGAGACGTGCTTCGAAAGCACACCCATTAGCGTTCGGCGTTCACTCGTGCTGAGCGATTTATTTACCATCGCCAAAAGGGCCGTTTCCGAACTGTGGCCATCAGGTTCTGCCGGCACTTCTGTAAGTTCAGCCACCGATAAATACGCATGTTCCCGGACGAAGGCTAATTTCAAGCCATATGGTAGTACCACGGGCTCCGTAGAACGGTTTATGATCCACAAGCCAGCGCGTCCGCCTTTGATGGATACCACACAATGTGGAACCAACACATTCTTCTTCATATAGTTCATGCGCATCGGTTATATGGTAGCATCGAAGCTGTCAGAATCGGCGCCGCAACAGACAACGGGAACACAAACGGTAGATGATGCAGGTACGACCGTGTCGCCACAAACACACAGTGTAGTTTCATGATCTACAGGGTTCTCCAGGAGCCCTGACGGCATCCTACCACTTATGAATACCTGCCCTGTGCGGCAGTCGACAGTGGCACCCCACTCCCGTAAGAAGTCCATGCCGAGAATAACATCATGGGTCGACCGAGGAATAATCACAAACTCTGTCGTAATAACATGGCCTCCCAAAAACACGTTAACACTACACACACCAATAGGTCGCAACGGCTCGCCACTCACTCTACAGAACTTTGAAGCATCGTCCCATTTGAACATGACCTTTCGCCCTAACACGTCTTTAAAAGCGACACTCATAACCGAAATTGTTGCGCCTATGTCTACCAGAGCCATCACAGGCACATTATCCACAAAAACGCGCACTTTGTTTTTAAGCATCAATACAGGAGGTATTTCTGTCAGTAGCACATCTCCAGCGACCTCACCTCTATTGGCCGCCCTGGCTAGTCTTCCGGTGACGAGAGGGACGGGGTGCGACGTAGCGGTGATGGAGAACGGGATGCACGAGGATGCGGTGGGGGCGTCAAACTCTTGTCAGATGCCGGGGAGCGATTCCGGGATCTGCGCGGCCAGTACTCGTAGCCAGATGATGCGTGTGCTGGCCATGGGGCACCATGGGGCCGTTCGGAGGGCCATGAAACCTCTGAGGGCTGGCCATACCACGTGGTCATACGTTGGTTACCAAACCGCGATATATTACCCGGGACACCGCAAGAGTAACACTCCGGGGGAGGTCAAAACCTTGGTTGTTCGTCGATGAAGCGAATATTGTAATTTTCTCTTCTGTATTGGGTTGGTTCGTGGCGGGCGTCATGACGATACATCGGGGGTCGAGAAGGCGTGCGCTGTGCGCGTCGGTCATAGCGCGAAGTCGTAGCGCGTGTTGTCATCCGAGACTGTGGAGCTGCGCTGTACTCTACAGCCGCTGCGCTAACCATTGGTGGCCAAGGGGCCGAATGTGGTGCAGTCATAGCCTCACGCGACGTGTACATGCCATGGTGGTCAGCTGTTGAACGCGACATCGCTTCGCGGCGGAAAAGTTCCTCGCGGACAATCTGTCGGATGGTCGAAGGAAGGTCGAGGCAAGGGCTCGAGTCCACACTGGCAACCGTCGTAACGTTTGCCAACCGACCAAACTTTGGCGTAATCCGACGCATCTTGAGCGTTTCAAAAGTGCTGCAATGCCGAATGACGTCAGACACGGAACTTAGGCTTTCTTTACCGATTAGAAAATTGTACACGTCCTCAGCCACTCCTTTCAGCAAATGTCCGACTTTATCTTCTTCTGACATGCGAGCACTGACCACCTTGCACAGCTTTAAAACTTCTTCAATATACGTGGTGCATGTCTCCCCTGGTAGCTGCGCCCGTTGCGACAATGTCTGCTCAGCACGCTTCTTTTTGGCGATTGAGTCCCCAAAACACGCCTTGAGCTCTTCAACAAAAAGTTCCCACGTCGTTAGCGCGTCCTCGTGGTTCTCCTACCACACGAGTGCGGTGTCGGTGAGGGAGAACACCACATTGGTGAGCTGAGCGGTTGAATCCCACCCGTTGGACCTGCTCACTCGTTTGTAGTGGACGAGCCACTCGTCGGCATCTTCTCCTGCTTTTCCTCCAAAGGTGGGTGGAACTCGGTAGTACTGCAGCGGACTGCCCGGCGCTGCCCTCGGAGCGGCTCCTTCTTCAGGCATGTCGAAGATGGTCACGGCAGATGGCGGGAGGACGGCAAGTCGACGGCTTCGACGAAGCTGCAGCAGTGACGATTCCGTTGTAGTGAGCGCTTACCCAGCACCTCCACCACTTTGTTACGCGTGAAGGAGACCGTTTGTCACCCTTAGGGATGAAGGGGCCGTTTATTGTAGGTCGCGAAGGGTGAGCGCAAGAGCGGCCAGCTGGTTGATGAACACAGAGTAGTCCTCTTCCTCTTTTCCAACCCGGGACCGCAAGCATGTTCACGGGTCATCGTTTTCCTCGCTAACACGTCCGTGCAACAATATTTTGTACTTTGTGGAGGGTGAAATTTCACCCTTTCCTTGATTTTAGCCACCAATCAGATAACATCCGGTTGGTTATTTCTACCCGCTTTAAGTCTATTTTGCCTCCACTGTCTCTAAACCCCGATGCTTTGAAAACATCAGCCCCGTTGCTTTGCACTGTAGGGTTAAGCCCTTTACAGAAAAGTATGAGGTGTTCAGCCGTTTCCTCTTCCTCACCACAGGCACCGCACAACGTGTCTATACCTTGGTACTTGACTCGGCACATCTTAGTCCGCAATACTCCCGTCCTGACTTCAAACAACAAAGAGCTTCCTCTAGAATTAACATAAATATTTTCTTCGACAATTTCTTGCTTGAAAGTTGTGTACGTTCCCAGTGCTGATTTCGTCTGCATCCCTGTTTTCCATAGACCCCTCTCTGTTTCGTTAACCTTTTTCTTAACCGCTGTTTCTTGGTTTGCACCCCTCCTGCAGTCAAAATATTTGATTGACAATTTTCTGGTCAACTTCCTCCATTTTGTGCCAACATTCCTCGTGTACAAATAAAAGAAAACTCTCCTAGCCCACCACTTTTCTGCCATTTCTCTCATTCGCGCTTCAAATCATATCGTGCTGCTAGCTTCCCTGCCCTCGAATGACGTCCATCCCATGTCACCCTGTACCCCCTGATTTGGCGTATTTCCATGTGCTCCCAAAGCAAGCCTACCTACCCTTCGCTGCTTAAATTCCAACCTTGCTCGAGCCTCTATCTCATGCACAGGCCCGCATTGCCTAAACTCAAACTAAGGACCATCACCCCTTTCCAAATCTCTCTCACCACTTGGTACCTAATGTAATTTCAGTGCCCTATTTTTCATCACAGCTGCATTCCTGCTACCTTTAGTCGTTACATATTTTTCATGTCCCGTTAGGTACTCAGCCCAATTGTTTATTCACACTCCAAGATATTTGTACTTATCCACTACCTCAAGCGTAAGCTCCTGTTTCCTATGCTCGCTGCCCTGATTATCATTAAAAATCATGACTGCTGATTTTTCTTTTCTAAACTTCAAACCTAGGCTATCTCCCTCTTTACCACAGATGTCCATTAACCCTCTAAGTCTTCCTTGCTGTCAGCCATAAATACAATGTCATCCCCGTACATCACTCCTGGTAATGGCTGTTTAATCCATTCTCCTTGCTTGAAAAAGGAAAGGTTGAAGCCAAGTCCGCTCCTCTCAAATTTTTTTCTCTAATCCTTGTAAATACAGCATGAACAACAAAGGTGACAGAGCAGTGGCGTAGCCAGAAATTTTGTTCGGGGGGGGGGGGGGGGGCTCAGGTTGCAGAGCGGCCTCCTCCTTATAGAATTTGTCGAGGGATCAAATGCATGAATAATAACTGCATTGCCAATTCCATTGTATATTAGATGCTGCAAACGAATTATTGAACGCTATGCACTGTCCATTAAAATATGTATGTTGTCATAAAATAATAAATTCGTATGCCCCAAAAATTGTGGCAGAAATAACTGATATCAATGCTTCCGCGTTTTTTTGTCTAATTAATAAGTAAAGAAAACATCACATGAACTTTAGAACTATTGACCCTTTTCGCGGAGCAGTTTGTTTTAGAGAAACGAGATAGCACTCACGGCGGCGCACCATACTTCTCCTCAGCGACCGCGCACGAATACGAAACCATTACCGCTTCTACCTTGCTTCTGTGCTATCCGCTGTCGGAAATGCAACTGAGTTTTCGCTAACACACTGTGCTCCAATCATGCTAGATTGAATAATGTGTATTGAAACGTGTGCAGTAGTTGGCTGCAAAAATAGTGACTTGCATGTTAAGGAATAGAATGAATCTGTGTGGCGAAGTTCGCGGACCGCTGCTGCAACTGTCCGAACGTGTTACCGGCACTTCGTGATGTACGGCTTTCCTTGAGGATGCAGAAATTTGCTCATCCGCCAGCCTTGTATCGCTAACCTTCAAAGAAAGGGCTTCATCCCCAGAACGTCGGCAAGAATGAGTACCACTCGTTAAACAATGACAAAGGGAGTAGCGCCGCTTCCTGTCATAGTAAGTTTCGCGCACGTTTTCTATACACATCTGACCCCAATGGCAGGAAAACTGACGCCAACACTATCGCCGACGTATCAAGAATAAGTGAATGGACTCAGACTTGAATATCTTGCGCACTGTTTACACACTATAAAGGGCGGAATACACCTATGGCGCACCAATGGTCGAAGCTGAATGTTTTGTGATGGTCCACAAGAGTAAGCAAGTTACTAGCTGTAATATATATTAGCTACAAGGTATTACAATGTACAAAACAGCTACGTTTCAAGCCTTGTGCGCTGCAAGAGCAAATCTATCGGATTCGGAACTGAGCACACCCGCGAGTGATTAGGCAGAAAATAATCAGAAAGTGGCCGCACCGAGGAACTTCACTGAGTCAGAAACTGACAAGCCACTGCTTCAAAATATTTGCCGAATAAAGAACAAAGAGCAAAACACACTAATCCTGACTGAATTCATAATCGGACAGCTTGGAATACATATTTAGCCCCGCTTTTAGAACAAGCACCATATACGCTGCTTATGCCATTTGGACATAGCTTAATCAGCTCAGAAAGCGCTTTTGCATGCTCTCTGAAGCTGTGATCAAAGCTTCGTGTCGTCCATCTAGTCACCGTCTATGATATCTCCGAATACAGAGGTTTTCTAAGCCGCGGGGCGTCATACACTTCCATTGTAAACAAGGAGGCAACGGAGGCAGTTGAGGCAAGCAATGGACGCGTCACCACGTGATCATATATGGCAGCGCCCACGGGATTTCCGCGAAAAGGGTCAATATCAGTTCGAAACCAGCAAAGCAGTGCAGAGAGAGAGAGAGAAAGCACTTTATTTGCACCCGTCAGAGAGTATGGGTGATCGGGGTGAGACGCAGCTCTCCCTTTCACCGTCTACCTCCCCCCTAGACGTCGGCCGGAATCAGTTGGCTTCCGGCGGCGGCCTGGGTGCATGCAGCTTATATGAAAAACGTAAGGCCATGAAATGAATAAGTTGAGGACAAATATTTTGATGAATCTTTGTCACTCAATAACCTTGTTTACATTTTTCTACATATACAACGGCCAAGAAGAAACCTCAATGACGCTATCCCTCGTTGCAATCGATTGCGCAGGAGCAGCTGTAACTCGTCGTGTATTGTAATTACACCGAGATAATACTCGCACCAGTGAGTACAAATAAAAAGTGGGAGTTCTGCAAAGTATATATTAGAAATTTCGAAGACAGAATGGAATATACAAATGCGAAGATACAACTCGTTAAAGGGCAAAAAAAAGTCGCTGGAAACAAAGTTCACTGCTTGTATACACAAAACCTCGCAATAAGATATTTAAGAATACGTCCGAGTCTCCAATAAATCTACGTATTTAAGCAAACGTCAGTGTATATAATGCGTCAAATAAGACAAATAAACATGTTGCTCAGTCACACATAGTAAACTTCGCGCACAGAAAGACAGATGATCTAGGCAAGGACATAACTATGATCGCAGAAATCGTGACATGTACTTGGGGCATGCAGCGGTCGCGACAGCGCCATGTGGGTAGAATAATAGAGGAATAATGCATAAATCAGTACGAAAATGTGTAATTTAACTGCCTGCACAACGCCAACAATTATTCTGCACCCAAAATTAAAGGAGGGTATTCCTTCGTTTCAAAAAAGAAATAAAAGCAGGTAGCTGAAAATGAAAGAAAAGGACAAGCGAAGGCCACAAATGATGTTGCAAGTTGAAGTTCCCAATATCCGAGTGTGTTTTTGGCGAACGCCGCGTGGGCCGGGCTTTTAATGAGCAAGGTCGGTCATAATTAGTTATTGGTATTCTCGTAATTTTTGTATTCGCGTGATAATTATGATCATGATGCTAACTGCTAGAATAAACGGCGAAAATTTCTGCGGTTTTAAAAGCTAATGAACGGTCATACGTTTTCATAATTAAGACCTTATGGACCTGAAGGAACAGTGCTTTTTACTTGCATTGATTTTTGCTGCTTCGCTATCTAAAGGACAAACTTCTCTCGGCGGGAAAGTTGAGCGAAGCGGTCAATGACTTCGGACACGTTGATGCCGACGACTCTGTGGCTGTATAGAAGCGCCAGCCTAACCATGCGTTCCACAGACATTGTATAGCGCAAGTAGTTTTTTAGTAAACTCTTGTTAAAAAAATATTCTGTCTGCGCTGGCAGTGGTCACTGGAAGGGTGACTAGAAGCTGCAGCAGTATTTACACATTTACATAGAACCTGCTGTCGCAATGAGAGATGGGCATCTATTCCGGTGCTAAAACCTAAAACACTCCCTTCATGTCGTTGGCATACTTGTTTAGGTACCTTGCAGAAACATTAGGCTGTTCGATTCCAGCGATGTCCGTCGTTTCGTCAGGAAGTATGGAGAAGCAGCCTGCTTTTGAATCTAGGCTTTCTTTGATAATGTCACCACAAATTCCTATAATTTGGTTTTGTGCGTCTGGGCTTAAATACGAGGCATTACTGGGGCAACTTTCCAAATGGTTCTTCAGATATGTATCTCCACAATCAGCTCGCATGCGAAGAAGCACTCTGAAAATGCCTGTATTTTCAGCAGGGGCATTGCTTAAATCCATAGGGCCCCTGTCCCTGTGGCCACGGAGAGCCAGACCTTGTCGCCCGTAAAAAAAAATTATCAATAATAGGCCATTTACTTTCTTCTGTTTTCTCATATTTTACTTTGCCTGCCCTGGTCCAGCTGATAAATCACATTCTGCACGCTTCCTGAAAATGTTTGGAGAAAATTATCAGCTGCTAGCTGACAGTCACGGTGATATTTAGTATTTTCGTGTGTGTAGGAGATTGCGAGCGCGCGCTTCCATTTATGGAACGGCTTGGACCCGAGCGTTCCAGTGCGCGCATGTTGGCCCAAGTTTATAAGAACATTAACCCCTTAAAGTTCTAGAATTGAAAATCTTTTAAAGAATGCCTTTGGAAATGTCAGCGCACCTTTCGCGTCAAAAATTTATGAGAACTTTATACCCATACAGTTTCGTAATTGAAATCCATGCGCTCTGTATATTCCGCGGCCACTGCAAGATGCCGCAACGCGCCCGCTCGCTATCGAAAAGCCGTTGAAAGTTTGTGCTCGGATGGGGCTCCTTGCGTTACGTGACTCCAGGTGCAAGGGCGTTGTCACAAAATCCAGCCCGAGTTCGCAATGTTCGTGCCGAAATGCCTTTCGAGCGTGAAAAAGACATTGTAGACAAAATCCAGAATGATTGCCGGCGTCGGTGGTAGTTTTGGTCGGTGGTGCATGCCCGCACGAAAATATTTCGGGGGGGGGGGGGGGAGGCTGAAGCCCCATCAGCCCCCCCCCCCCCCCCCCTGGCTACGCGCCTGTGACAGAGGGAACTCCTGCCTAAGCCCCTGCTGTGTCTTTATAGGCTGAGATAACTTTTCCCCCTTTTTATAAGGGGGAAAAGTTACCTTGTTACTTTTATAGATATCTTTTAAAAGATTACTTGCTCCATCTTCTACATCTAGAGTGCCCACTATGTCCCAGAAATTCTTTTGGATTACACTGTCATAGGCTCCCTTCATATGAAGAAATGCGAGCCATAAGGGCCTGATTCCTTTTCTGCAATTTCAATACACTGCGTTTATGAGAATAGATTATCTTCTAACCTCCTTTGTTTCCGGAACCAATTTTGTAGTTCCCCCAGCATCTCCTCGCCCTCCACCCATGCCTGCAGTCTGTCCTTTATAATCTGCATCCCCACCCTGTAAACCACTGACGTCACTGTTATGGGACGGTAGTTGTTATGTGGGTTTTGTCCTCCTTTCCCTTATATATCATGCTCATCCTGCTCAGTCTCCACCCATCGGGGGCTTTACCGTTCACTATCAGTGGCGTAGCCAGGAATTTTGTTCGGGGAGGGGGGGGGGCTCACGTTGTAGCGCGGCCTCCCCCTTATAGAATTTGTCGAGGGATCAAATACATGACTAATAACTACATTGTCGCTGTCAGTGCCATTTTATATTTGATGCTACAAACGAATTATTGAACCCTAAGCACTGTCAAGTAAAGTATGTACTTTGTCATCAAATAATATACTTGTATGTCCCCCAAAAATTGTGGCAGTAGTAACTGATAGCAATGCTTCCGCGCTTTTTTTATCTATTTAATAAGTAACGAAAATATCACACGAATTTTAAAACGAACCTAGCAGAGCAGTGCACGCAGCTGATATAAAAAACGTAAAGGCCATGAAATGAACAAGTTGAGGACAAATATTTTGATGAATTTTTATCATTCAAGAACCTTGTTTGCATTTTTGTACATATGCAACGGCCAGGGAAAAACCTCAATGACGTGGACCTTCGTTGCAATAGATTGCGCAGGAGCAGCTGTTTACCGGTCGTGTATTGTAATTACACCGATATTATAGTCGTAACAGTGACTACATATAAAAAGCAGTTCTGCAAAATGTCCATTCGAAATGCGAAGATAGAATGGAATATACAAATACGAAAATACAACTTGATAAAGGGCAAGAAAGTGTCGCTGGAAACAAAGTTCACTGCTTGTATACACAAAACCTCGCAACAAGATATTTAAATATATGTATAAATATCCGATAAATCTACGTATTTAAGGAAACGTCATTGTATATAATGCGTCAAACAAGACAAATCAAATGTTGCGCAGTCACAGATAGTAAACTTTACGCATAGAAAGACGGACCATCCAGGCAAGAACAAAACTATAATAGCAGAAATCGTGATATGTAATTGGGCCATGCGGCGGTCATGACAGCACCATATGAGTAGAATAACAGAGGAATAATGCAGAAATAAGTACGAAAATGTGTAATTTACCAGCCTGCAGAGCGGCAACAAATATTCTGCACCCAAATTTAAAGAAGAGTATTGCTTCGGTTCAAAAAATAAGTAAAAGCAGGTAGCTAAAAAGGAAAGAAAAGGCCAAACGAAAGCTACAGATATTGCCGCAAGTTTAACTACCCAATATCCGAGTGTGTTTGTTGGGAAACGCCGCGTGGGCCAGGCTTTTAATGAGCAAGGTCGGTCAAAATTGGTTATTGATGTCCTCCTAATTTTCGTATTCACACGATAATTTTGATCATGATGCTAACTGTTAGAATAAACGGCGAAAATTTCTGCGTTTTTAAAAGCAAATGAACAGTCATACGTTTTCATAATTACGAGTTTTATGGACCGAGAAGGAACAGAGCTTTTTATTTGCATTGATTTTTGCCGCTTCGCTATCTAAAGGACAACCTTCACTAGGCGGGGAAGTTGCCGACGTCTCTGTGGGCGTATAGAAGCGCCAGCCTAACCATGCGCTTCTCAGACATTGTAGAGTGCAAGTAGTTTTTTAGTAATCTCGTGTTTAAAAAAATATTCTCTCTGCGCTGAGAGTGGTCACTGGAAGGGTGACTAGAATCTGCAGCAGTTTGTACACATTTACATAGATCCTACAGTCGTAATGAGAGAGGGCACCTATTCTGGTGCTAAAACCTAAAAATACTCCTTCGATTGCGTTGGCGTCCTTGTTTAGGTACTTTGCACAAACAGTAAGCTGTTCGATTCCAGCAATATCCGTCGTTTCGTCAGCAAGTATGAAGAAGCAGCCTGCAGCGTTTACTTTTGCATCTAGGCTTTCTTTGGTAATATCACCACAAATTTCTATAATTTGGTTTTGCACATCTGGGCTTAAATACGAGGCATTACTGAGGCAACTTTTCAAATGGTTCTTGAGATATGTATCTCCACAATCAGCTCGCATGCGAAGAAGCGCTCTGAAAATACCAGTATTTTCAGCGGGGGCTTTGTTTAAATCCATAGGACCACTGTCCCAATGGCCATGGAGAGCCAGACCTTGTCGCCCGCAAAAAAGAAAGAACTGCCTCAATAATAGGCGGTTGACATTATTTTGTTTTCTGTTATTTTACTTTGCCCGTCTCTGGTGGTCCAGCTGATCGATCACATTGGGCGCGCTTCCTGAATATATTTGGAGAAAATTAGCTGCCAGCTGACAGTCACGGTGATATTTAGTATTTTCTTGTGTGAAAGATTGCGAGTGCGTGCTCCCCATTTCTGGAACGGCTTGAACACGAGGGCTCTCCAGTGCGCGCATGTTGGCCCAAGTTTAAAGAAAAATGAAACCCATAGAGTTCTAGAATTTTGAAAATATAAAGCACGCCTTTGGAAATGTCAGCGCATCTTTCGAGTCAAGAGTTTATCAGAACTTTTTACCCATAAAGTTTCGGAATTAAAATCCATGCGCTCTGTAGATTCCGCGACCGCTGCGAGATGCCGCGACGCGCCCGCTTGCTATCGAGAAGCCCTTGAAAGTTTGTGCTCGGATGGGGCTCCTTACGTTATGTGACTGCAGGTGCAAGGTCATTGCCACGAAATCCAGCCCGTGTTCGCAATGTTCGGGCCAGAATGTCTTTTCGAGCGTGAAAAAGACATTGTAGACAAGATCCAAAATGATTTCCGGCGCCGGTGGTTGTTTCGGTCAGCGGTGCATGCTGGCACGAAAAAAATTCGGGGGGTGAGGGGCTGAAGCCCCATCAGCCCCCCCCCCCCTGGCTACGCCCCTGTCCACTATCATTTTGCTCACTGCCTCTCTTAATGCTTTCTCAGATTTTGGGCCCGATGTCTTTATTAACATAATTGGGATGCCATCAGGACCTGTCAACGTGCAACTTGGAACCCTCTTCTCTGCTCTTTCCCACCCGTTTTGTTCAAGTGGAGCCACTGCCCTAACCAGTCTGTCCTCACCTGATTGAGCACACGTGTCACAAAAGAGCGCGTAATCAAAGAGCGCGCCGCGTGTCACGCAAGGCAGCAAAAGAAACACGCCGGGCCCGAGGCAGCTTCAACAGAGGGGGAGAGCACATACGCCTCAAAAAGCCGACGCGACCAACGGAGTCTAGACGTCTAAAAGCATAGACGAAGCGACGGTAACCAGAGAGAGAAAGCGCGGGCGCCAAGACACCTTCTCACCCGGCGAGTCGAGAGAGATTACTAAAGCGTGAGCGTGCGCCAACAGGATGAGTCATCACCACCCTTCGACGACACTCCGACGGCGGCGGACGAAGATGCGAGAATTAACTAGAAGATTCCCAGGCTTTGGCCATGCTACGGGATCACGACTCCGATAGGAAAGTTCGAGAACTCCCGGCGGGACTATATAAACCGCCGTGCGAGAATCAGAGGGAGGCTAGACCGCTCCAGTAAAGAGATGTAACGTGAACACGTAACGTAAGATGTAACGTCTGCGGCAGAAGGGGATTCCTCGGCAAGCTAGTCGAAGAGTTCATCGAGCGTCTGCATTTCCAGAAGTTCCTTCTTAGAGATTTGCCCCGAGCTACGCCGAGATCGTCTGACTCCAAGACCAGCACGGGTGAATGCGATTGGACACTTCGTGTTCCTATTCACATCGTACTTTACCTGTTAAACTCTTAGTGCTTGTCGTTAATGATTTTCCTTTGTTTTGTGTATACCTATCTGAATTGTATTGTGTCTAGCCTAAGTGCGCAAGTGTGTGTGTGTAATTGCCTGGTGAGAAGAATATAATTTTGTTGTGTTGGCAACTCTGGGCTCTGACTCGGTCTTTGGACAGCAACCGGCGTTCGCCGGCGCACCAGAGGGCCCATTCTTAATTGTCCTCGTATTCGTGGGGTATTTTCGGAAGCTGATAAGTGCGCTTTGAAATTTGGTGCGGCGTTTGGCGTTCACGGGGTCTGTGACAACATGCTACGTTTCGTTCTTAAAACTTTTCTGTCATTATCATTGTCAATATCATTGTTCTCATATGTTCCATTGCCTCATCACCTTCTAGCCGAACACCTTGAGCTGCACTTCGGAGCGTGCGCGCTGGTGTTGTCGGACTACGTCACTGCCAGGATCACTGAGTGGACGCCACCGCCCTCCTCGACCTCTGCCTACATAAGAAGACCAGCGAGCCATCAACACTTCAGTGGGCATGTCGGCTGGCCATCTGTCAACATCATGACAAACCCCCTTGCGTTTTTCGTGCAGATCCTACTACTGGGAACGACAGTACCAGCCGAAGCACCTGACAGATTGTCGCACATAGTCACGCCAAAGCCTTCCCCCGGAGCCTGCTCAATGGAGCTGCACTTCGGAGCGTGCGCACTGGTGTCGTCGGACTACGTCACTGCCAGGATCACTGACTGGACGCCACCGCCCTCCTCGACCTCTGCCTACATAAGAAGACCAGCGAGCCATCAACACTTCAGTGGGCATGTCGGCTGGCCATCTGTCAAAATCATGACGAACGCCCTTGCGTTTTTCGTGCAGGTTAGTAATACGTATTCAACCATCAAATCTAGAAACCGATTTTTGGTCCAGCTGATGTGCCCCAACTTTGTTTGCTGCTTTCTGTTGTGCATACGAATCATTGTACTGTCCTTGCTTATGCTTTGTGGAGTCTAATCCTGGTCCGAGCACTGAACAGCTTTTACTTGACGGTCAAAAAAGCATGCAGCAAAGGTTTGACGCAATAGAGGGAAAACTTAAAGACGTCGAGACGTCTCTGGCGGTAGTGAATGAATTTCGCGAGAAAATGACCAATATGGAAAGAACAATCCAAAATTTGGAAAGAAAGTTAGTCGACATCGAGGACCGAGGTAGACGGAATAATCTAATCATATTTGGTATTCCTGAAAACACTCGGGAAACGCCTGACTCTCTCGCAGAAAGCGTGGTTGACGATCTATTCCGGAACAAACTGCGTTTGCAAGTACTATCTGTCGAAAGAATTCACAGATTGGGAGCAAGGAAATCGGATAGACCACGGCCTACGATACTGAAAATGTTCGACCACCGCGAAAAAAATGATGGTCCTCAAAAATTGCTTTAAGCTGAAAGGAACCAGTGTATCGATTTCTGAAGATTTTTCAGCCGCAACCAGACAGCTTAGGAAACACCTATGGGATAACACTGCAGACGCGAGACGTAATGGTAAAAAAGTTAGGTTGGTTCACGATAAAGTTAAAATTGACAATGAATTGTTCGAATGGAGCACTGCCGAAATGAAAATCGTCCCTCTTCATAAACATAGAGAAGCGAAGGCACAGCCAAAATGACAAGGAAGTTGCACGGAAAGAACACTTTGTTGTGTGAACATAAATGCCCGCAGCATTGTCAATAAAACGGTGGACCTTGAAACCATTGTGATCACTCATAACCCGGATATATTAGTTATCACTGAAACATGGCTGCATTGCGACATTAGTGACTCGGAAATTACACCAGTCGGGTATAGAATTTACAGGAAATATAGGGGCTCCCGTGGCGGCGGTGTGGCAGTTATGTTTGGCGAATCTGTGACAGCGACGAGGTTGCCCGATATCGCGGACGTAGAATGTGTTATAGTAAAATTTGTTTCAGGGGATTTCCACCTTCTGGTTGGGGCATTTTATCACCCACCCAGTTCACCCAGTGCTTTCTTTGAGAAACTTAATGAATTCCTTTGTGTACATAGAAGCAGTAAGAGCAATTTATTATTAGTTGGAGATTTCAACGTTCCAGATGTCAGCTGGGCAGACGAGTTCCCTGATGCGCTTTCCACTTCTGCTGAACCACTCGTCGACATCGTCCTCCTCCATGCTTTAACCCTACTCGTAAAACTACCAACGCGCGTCAATGAAAACAGCGCCTCAGTTTTAGATTATTCCTCGCTAATGATACACTGCTCAAGCGAAACCCGACAGTGCATCTTTTTGAGGGAATCTCGGATCATAAAATGGCTTGTCTCACAATCCCAGTTAACGTCGTGCCTGAAAAACAGACAAAAGAGAGGCTAATTCCCATGTTTGCACAAGCCAGCGATGTGGGCATTCTAGATACATTAGATTGTTCACTTTATACTTTTGTGTCGCGGTATGACTCGGGGAACATAACTGTCGACAGCCTGTGGTGTTTTTTCAAAGATACGGTCTGGCAATGCATGAACAACTTTGTCCCTTGGAAGCGAAGACAGCGACGTACTACGAATCCTTGGATGACAAAAGAAATTGCTCGACTGGGAAGGAAAGTAAAAAAAAGCAAGTAGGCAGCAGCGGCGACGCCCCTCTGCTCATAGTGCAGATAATTTATCTGAACTGCGAACTCGACTAAAACAGGACATTGAGAGCGCAAAGGACTATTATGAAAGTGTGTCTTTAAAACGTTTTCTTTCTACATCCCCGGAAAAAATTCTGGCGACACCTATCTCCAATGGAAAAAAATTCTATCACGAGCCTCCTAATTAACGGTACGGCTAGAACTGATAAGAAGAAATGGCTGATGCGCTTAACAATTACTTCTGCTCGGTGTTCACTAACGATGATGGTATCGTTCCACATTTTACGACGCTTGAAGAAGTACCACCCATTGATGACATCACTATCAGTGAGGAGGGAATACTATAAATTTTGCTTAAACTAGACGTCAAAAAGTCATCTGGGATAGACGGAATCCCTAAAGCTTTCCTACACCGATATGCTGAGTGGTGCGCAAAATTTTTATGCTCAATATTTAGGAAATCACTGTCACACGCCGAAATTCCCAGTGATTGGAAATGCGCCAGAATAACCCCAATATATTGCCAAAGTATTAGAACACATTATTTTCAAACACATTTCCAACTTTATTGAAGATAACAAAATAATCGATAGTCGCCAGCATGGTTTCCGACGAGGAGTGTCTACGAAAACGCAACTACTAGAGAGCATTCACAACTTTGCCGCAGCGTTGGATAAATCTGGTCAGGTTGACATTATATTCCTTGACCTCGAGAAAGCTTTTGACCGTGTATCGCATCCTAAACTTCTTTTCAAACTAAGACAACTACTTAAGAATGATTCCCTCATTGCATGGATCGCAGCTTTAAGGCAGCAATCAGTGTCCATCGACGATGTCAGTTCAGATTCTGCCTTCGTTCATTCAGGTATCCCCCAAGGTTCTGTTCTTCGACCGTTATTCTTTTTGATCTTCATAAACGACATTGCTCAAGACATACCGGTAAAAATCCGCTTATTTGCAGACGATTGCATCCTATACAACGAAATCCACAGTACTAATGACCAGGTTTCTCTTAACAAAGCCTTATCCCAGATTACAAATTGGTGTACTTTGTGGCAGATGCAAATAAACCACAGCAAAACGGTAGCAGTGACACTTATACGTAAGATGAATCCACTCACTTTCACTTATAGTATCAGCGGTACAAATCTGTCTGTAGTTTCAAGTTACAAATACCTAGGGGTGGTTATTACATCTGTTCTTCGTTAGGAATGATCACGTCACCTACATACACCAGAAAGCCATGAGACAACTAGGCTACTTACGGCGAACACTTCCCAAAGCTTCGAGCGATGTAAAACTTTTGGCCTATAAAACGTATATAAGGCCAACACTCGAATACGCTGCGGCAGTATGGGATCCGCACAGAAATACAAATATAAGGAAACTAGAAAATATTCAGCGAAAGGCAGCAAGGTTTATTTTTAACTCGTACAGCAGCAAAACATCGCCAACTGCTCTGTTAATTTCTGCAAATCTGGAATCCCTACAAAAAGAAGCTATCGCGAAAGGCTAAAGACATTCTACATGATATACCATGATAACCTTGGAATCGACAAAAGCACGTACTTGAAACCTCTTACACACCGTCCCACTCGTTCTTTCCATTCAAAAAAAAAGTTAGCGAAATTTCTTGCAAAACTAACACTTACATGAATTCTTTCTTCCCCCGTACCATCCGCCATGGGAATCGTTTGCCCAGAGAAGTAATCGAGAGTTCTTCTGTTGCCGCCTTCACTGCCGCACTTGAAAATGTGAAATGATAGTGTTTTATCGTCAACGGCCTAGCAACGTTCCATGAAAGCGTCGCACTAATTATCTCTTGCTTTTCTTTATTTGATGTTTTTCCAGTTATGTTTTCTTGATACTACGCACCACGTTGACATGTCGAGCGCATGTAACCAAATACTTTTTTTCATATTACCAAGTGTTGGGCAACGCTCTGTCTAATGCGTCCCCACACGTGTTCACATGTGAACTATGCCAACTGAAATGTTATTATTGTATTCAGTGCCGTACTTGACACACCAATCGCATTTCCCCAGTTCCGTTTGCTTGTATGTGCGCTCTGTTGTTGTTCGGGTACATTTGTACCGAAAACTGTAACCCACTCCTGCTTAAGACCTGGAATTCAGGCTAGCAGTACTCAATAAATAAAAAATAAACGACAAACCTCTGCTCTAGGCTAGTCTTATTACTCAAGGAGTTGAGATGTTTCCAAAATTTACTTTGTGCTTTTCTATCCTTTTTCTTTACTTCTGACAACCATTGGGTCCCCATTCTTCTAATCTTCTCATTGATCAAATGGGATGCTTCCCTTCTACAGTTTAAGAAGTTATCCCATTTTCTGTCTACATCAGCTTATGGTTCACCTATCTGCATTGAATATCTGTGTTCCCTGGTCTCACGTTTACGAAAAACGTAGTAGATTCTCGATGGAAAAACATGCAGGAAAGCTTAGGTAGTGACCATTACAAAGTCGTCACAACGGTACAAGCAGGCCCAAGGAAGAAGATGGCTAGAGAACTGAAACTTCTGGATTGGGACTCTTTCCGCAAAATCTGAAAGGAAAATGCAGAAGGGAATATAATGGATATCGAGAAATGGGCAGAGAAACTACGAGAAAGTGTAAATGAGCTACCAAAACTGTTCCAAAAGAGGCAGGATAGAGGAGATGGATAGCAGATTATTGCACAAGTCGGGAAGCGAAAGGTAGTATATGCTGAAAAGATGGAAAACGCAAGAACATCATCAGAAATTAAGGAAGAGAATTGCGGAATTAGACAAGGAAATCGAAGTTTATGTGAATAGGTTAACCAAAGAAAATTGGGAAGCGACGTGCAATTCGATGAAGAGGCAAATGGGCATGTCCAGGACCTGGAACATTCACCGCTGCCTCTTGGATCCCTAGAGTAGAAACACCGTACAAAGGCACAATCTACAGAATAGTATACTACAGTTACGAAGGTACAGAAGAAGAGGTCTTTCGAGAGCTCCAAAAGGTGTACGTTGGAGATGCGGATAGAGAACGACTCCCGGATTACAGAGGTAATGAGAATCCTGAACTCAATGCCCCCATTATGGAAGCAGATACGAACTTACCAGGCTCAATCCGAAATCTGCACCAGTACCTGGTGGGATAACCAACAAACCGCTCAGGAACCTCGACGATGAATCCATCCGAACTCTCATAGACTATATGAATAAGTGCTGAGAGCAATGTGGCATTCCAAGTCAATGGAAAGCAGCCCAAATCATCTTTATATCGAAGCCTGGAAAGAAACCATAACCGACAAACTTAAGACCCATATCGCTAACATCCTGCGTCGGTAAACTCATGGAACATGTGGTTCTGACACGCTTCACTAGATGCATGGATGATGGTGGACTTTACGCGCATAGCATGGTTGGATTTCGACCAAAGTTATCGAAGCAGGATATTATGCTCAAACTGAAGCATCACTATATAAATGCGGGCGCGAAAACTCTAGACACCAAGGCGACATACTAGGGCTCCATCTAACAAAGGCCTTTGACACTGTCACGCACAAGAGAGTACTACAAAATATCCAAGAGCTGGATGTAGGACGTAAAACATACGCGTACATCAAAGTCCTCTTGGCGGATCGTACCGCAATGATTACAATTGGGGAACCAAATCGGAGGAGATCAAACTAGGTAATAGGGGTACTCCGCAGGTATCGGTCCTATCCCCCTTTCTATTCAACGTTGCAATGATCGGTCTTCCTTCGAGACTCGAAAAAATAGAAGGACTCGGGCACAGCCTATACGCGTACAACACCCTCTGGGTAGCGGCTGGAAGCGATGGGCACGTTGAAGAGATCCTCCAAACAGCAGTAAACGCGGTCGAAGACTACATCAGAGACAAGGGGCTACGATGTTCCTCTCAAACATCAGAACTTCTGCCCTACAGACCCACATGCAGGGGTCGAAAAAGCAGTAAGGAAAGGCCGGACGTTGTGGTCACAGTAGAAGACACCAGGATACCGATAGTGGAGAGCCTATGAATACTGGAACTCCGCACCCCAATGTGCCATGAAAATCCGGTGGACATCCGAATTAGATCCGGACGTCCACGTCCAGAGCCGGTTATCCCCAGGATTACCCTGACACGTTGTGTTCCGGTTATTTTGAACGTCCGTTTTATTTTTAATCCCGAACGTCCTAAGGACATCTCCACTGGATTTTATGCGGACTTCATGCTTCAGACGACAGAGACATCACCTATTTGATTATTTCTCAAAAGTTTCTGCACTCCGTATGGTGCAAGCGACATCTGCAATGGACATCGCACAAAGTCTCGATCGTGAATTCACAGACTTCTTGCTAAACTGTGGTAAACTATACCAGCTTCATGTGCGTTTTCATTTTGTAAGTGAAATAATTGTAAGCGAAATAAAGCTAACCCAACTGAAATCATTTTACGGATTTTTCACTGATATTGTGTTATCAAAGTTTATGTTCATGTTATAAAACATGTACCAGTTTGATGTAAGTTCCCAGATTCAAAATGAAAAAGCTGTGACATCAGTTTACTGTGATAGCGAAGTTAGATGAAGTTATTTTTGCGGTAGCTGTTATCGTCATTGTGTATGTAATTTGGTGTCAAGAAAGTGTTTGTTCATATTAGAGAAAGTGCTTTGCAGTTTTTGAAAAGAATATAGATCACGGCCACATACATTGTGACACTTCCTTTTGAGTCTGTGCTATCTTAGTTGCAGCATATTGTTATGGGGAGTATTTAATTACCAGTAAACGGCTAGCGCTTGTCTAGTCAAGACTGCACAGAGCGCACATGTTCCAGCAGGTTTCAGTCTGACAGAAGAGCCTTTGACCCAGCCCCACTACAACGTCTTTGTCTTTGCCATGGCTCGTGACATTATCCCCGGCCGATGAAGCACCGTCCTGGTGCTTGTTGTGGCCAAAATGGGTTATCACAGTTGTGGTGTTTGAGGCGGGAAACATGTACGATGTCACTTCGTGGTGCGGCAGTCGATGAGGTGGATGCCATGGGAGATATCTCATAGGTGACAGGAGTCACCTGGCGCAGCACGCGGTAGGGCCCGACGTACCTCGACATTAACTTTTCACAAAGGCCGACACGACTAGATGGGAGCCAGAGGAGGACGAGAGAGCCCGGTGGAAAATCAGTATCCCGGTATCGACGATCGTAAGTGGCCTTTTGTGCGGTCTGCGATGACGAGAGTCGAACGCGGGCGACTGTGCGCGCGACGAGCGCACGCGTGATGGCATCTTGCGCATAGGAAGTCGTGGACGGGGAGGCTGGATAAGAAGGGAGCAAGGTGTCAAAGGGTAGTAAGGGATGGCGTCCAAAGAGAAGATAGAAGGGTGAGTAGCCGGCAGTTTCATGACGCGATGAGTTGTATGCAAATCTGACGAACGGAAGCGCAACGTCCCAATCGTGGTGGTCATCGGAAACGTACATGGAAAGCATGTCGGTCAGTGTACGGTTTAGGCGTTCGGTGAGTCCATTGGTTTGAGGGTGATATGAGGTCGTGAAGTTGTGGCGAGTAGCACATGATCGAACTAGATCGTCAACCACACGAGAAAGGAAGCAGCGACCACGATCTGTGAGCAGGTGACGTGGAGCACCATGTTGGAGGATGACGTCATACAGTAGGAAGTCGGCTACGTTTGTGGCGCAGCTGGTTGGCAACGCTCGAGTAATTGCATATCGAGTGGTATACTCCATAGCGACTGCAATCCATTTGTTGTCTTTCGTGGAAATTGGAAAGGGACCGAGCAAGTCCAGGCCCACTCGATAAAACGGTTCGGTTGGAACGTCAATTGACTGAAGTAGACCAGCAGGTTGGGTCGCAGGTTTCTTGCGATGATGACACAGGTCACAAGATGTTACGTAGCGGCGAACGGACCGATAAAGGCCCTTCCAGAAATAACGTCGTCGTATGCGATCATAAGTTCTCGAGACGCCTAAGTGCCCGGAAGTGGGGGCGTCATGAAACTGGACGAGGACGTCCCTGCGCAGATGATGCGGGACAACGAGCAGGAGTTCTGCGCCGTCGGGGTGCATGTTGCGGCGGTAAAGAACGTTATACTGAAGCAAGAACATGTTGAATGAAGGGTCGATGGTGCCGGATTGCAGACGGTCAATAATAGAGAGCAACGATGGATCTCTACGTTGTTCGTCGGCCACATGGATGAAGTCTGTTATCGCCAAGACATAGGTGTCGGGGTCTGTTTCAGTGGAGTTGGGTGGTTCAACGGGATGGCGGGAGAGGCCGTCGGCGTCGTTGTTTAACTTGCCAGATTTGTACACTACCGAGAACGTGTACTCCGGCCGTCCATATAGCTACGGACGGAATTTCGCGACAGCCCAGACGAGAGCTAGGCACTCCCGCTCAGTAATGGTGTAATTCTTCTCCGACGGTGACAGAAGACGACTAGCATACGCGATCACACTGTTGACTTGGCTCTGTGTTTGGGCAAGGATAGCACCAATGTCATGGCCGCTTGCGTCGGTGCGAAGTTCTGTTCTAGCAACCGGGTCAAAATGAGCCAGCACAGGTGGTGAAGTGAGGGCAGAAATCAACGACGCAAAGGAAGTCGCTTGTTCCGCGCCCCAAGAAAAGGCCACATCCTTTTTGAGTAGGTCCATGAGGGGTCGAGCAATGTCCGCGAAGCTGAGAACAAAGCGGCGAAAGTAGGAGCAGAGCCCAAGAAAGCTGCGTACTTCTTGCGTGGACCGTGGAACCGGGAAGTCGCGGACGGCACGGACCTTGTCAGGGTCCGGTTGCACGCCAGTAGCGTCGACTAGGTGTCCAAGTAATTTGATCTGGCGGCGCCCAAATGTACACTTAGATGAATTGAGCTGGAGGCCAGAACGCCGAAATATATCGAGAATGGCCGACAGACGAGGGAGGTGGCTGTCAAAGCTGGGCGAGAAAACGATTACGTCATCCAGATACCAAAGACAGGTTGACCATTTCAGACCACGTAGAAGAGTGTCCATCATGCGTTCAAAAGTTGCAGGAGCATTACACAACCCAAAAGGCATAACCTTAAATTGGTAGAGGCCGTCGGGTGTGATGAATGCGGTCTTCTCGCGGTCGCGCTCATCGACGGCAATTTGCCAGTATCCCGAGCGGAGGTCTAGCGACGAGAAATATTTGGCACCATGGAGGCAGTCGAGCGCATCATCAATTCGTGGAAGAGGATACACATCCTTCTTCGTTACCCGATTGAGATGGCGATAATCGACGCAAAACCGCCAGCTGTTGTCCTTCTTTTTCACAAGCACTACAGGGGATGCCCAGGGGCTAAAAGAAGGCTCTATCACATCTTTATCAAGCATTTTATCAACCTCCTTTTGGATGACTTGGCGCTCAGAGTGAGACACTCGGTAAGGGTGCTTGTGAAGGGGGCTGGCGTCTCCAGTGTCGTTGCGGTGGGCCACGACTTGTGTACGGCCTAATGGAGTGTTCTCAACACCAAATACGTCAAGGTACGAAAATAGGACACCAAGGAGTGCTTCCCTGTGGGACGGTAAGAGGTCGGGGGATATCATTTTCTCCAGAAGTGCCTGGGTTGGCGCCGGTATGACAGGTTGGGTCATGGGCTCAGCGTCAGCAGTGAATGCAGAAACAGTACATTCTTCCAGAGGTGACAGTTCGGCTAGTGAAATTACTTGAGGAAGAACATGGGTCGAAGTAGAAAAGTTGAGGACTGGATGCAGCGTTCTGTTGTTGGCAACAACCACTATGGTATGAGGAAGCGCGATGTTGCGCGAGAGGATCAGGTCTGTGAGGGGAGCGACCACATATTCACCATCAGGGACCGGTGGAAACAGTGTCATAAGGACGTAGGTAGCAGCCTGCGCGGGTAGTCGCAGAAACTCCATGGAACGTAGGCGAGTGTTACTTGATGCGGCGTAATCAGGACACAATGGCAGTTCGAGCCGCAAAATGCCAGTAGAATAATCGACGTGCGATTGTATGCGACGTATGATTCCGTGGACGTCTGAGCTCTGGCCGGCAGCTCGTGCCGGGCTGTCATTTGTCGCGCGGCCGATCGACCAAACAATGCGCGCATCTCCTTGCAGACGTCCCAACTCGTCAGTTCTTCTTCGTGCTTGTTATACCATACGCGAGCCGTGTCCCGTAGGTAAAAAATGACGTTGGCGAGCATTAGGGTCTCATCCCACCTGTGGTGCTTGCAGACGCGCCCGTACAGTAAGAGCTAATCGTCGACGTCATTGTTGTCCGTGCCGCAAAACGTGCCGGGGTCGAGGGGTTGCGAAAGGAACACGGTTGCTGGAGCCGCGGGCGCGGGCTGCGATGACTGCGTACTGTCCTCAGCCATGGAGGCAGGAGAAGCGTGGCGTCCGCTCCGAAGATCCAGGGCCGGGTGGAATAGAACCCGCAACCTCCACCAAAAAGATCTTACGGGGAGTATTTAATTACCAGTAAATGGCTAGCGCTTGTCTAGTCAAGACTGCATAGAGCGCACAGGTTCCAGCAGGTTTCAGTCTGACAGAAGAGCCTCTGACCCAGCCCCACTACAACGTCTTTGTCTTTGCCATGGCTCGTGACAATATGTACATTGTAAGTGAATCCAGGCAACTGAATACTGCAACAGTATTAATCCTGGAAGGTACCAAGGGGTCCACTATGGTGTGGTGCAAACTATATATATATATATATATATATATATATATATATATCTGCTAATTCCCAATGGGCATTGAAAATACCTCGCACGTTCGGATAAGATCCCGACGTCCAAGTCCAAGAGCAGTCGTCCCGGGGACATTCAGTGGATATCATTATCGGACCAATTTTAACGTCCGCTTCTTCTCCTCCTGCGGACGTCCTTAGGTCATTCGTGCTGGACATTTTGCCAACGGACCGAGCCGGACTTTGTTCGGATTTTTTACTCACGAAAGTGCCCCTTGTTGAGCATTTCTGCATTTGGAAATGCCAATGCCGAACTGGCGTCGAGTTCATTAAAGCTATGTGAACCACATCTAGCTATGTGAACCACATCAACGTTTCTCAGAGAAATATCAACCAGTCGTCAAATGTTAACATGCAGCATGAACTAAAGCAAATTAGAATTCTACCCGCCATTCTTGTTTTTCTTTTGGAGAGCATTCAGGTACCAATGGAGGCAAATTTACGGAGAAATTATAATGCACAGCGTGATCGCAAGCTTCTCAAGCTTTTGTTACCGTCTCATTATTTTTGCTTGCAGTGCCACAGAAACGTTTCCATGCATAACAGTCCTCAGTGATCAGTAAATATAAGTAGATACTCGTATATTCTCTGATCTCATTTCAATTGCAGCACTTGCGGGCTGGAAATTTTCGGCTAGTGCTGCCAAAGCTGAATAAATAAATAAAAATATGTGTGAAAGTTTGTCCTTTTTTGCGTAAACATAGCTTGCTTTTGGAATCTGTGTTTCATCGGCGTGCAAGTTGTATTTTCATTGGTACAAATCAATACTGCATTATCTTTGCAGCACAGATTCTACAGAGGGCTAATGTTTACGCCAACTGTGCAATTCAGACGATTATAAATAAAAACAACCATCCGGCAGGCACCCCTAATGGTCCACGGTTTGTCGTTGTTTGACGGACATTAAGCAATGAAAACATAAGTCATACCCTAGGAAAATTGTGAATAGAAATCGCTGTTGGTCCTATACGAAATATATAGGTCCGATAAGAAAACCCACAGGTCCCATAGCAGAATGTACAGGTCCCATAGCAAAGTGTACAGATCCCATAAGGATTTTTGCCGGTCCCGTATCAGGGAAAGATAGTGTTCTATAAGACAAATAAAATGGTTTATGGCTCCCAATTGAAACAATAGAAGTACGGATATAAACTTGTAGTGGACAAATAAAATGTTTATAAGTCCCAATAGATGCAATAGAAGTAGTGATCATGATACAAACTTGTATTGGTAGCACTGCTTGGCAAGAAGTCCCCCAAGCAAACGCGCCAAACATCGAGAATGAAGGCAGAAAAGGCGTCACTTTAATAAAAGGTTTATGCGTTCCAGGCTGTTTATTTGTTCTACTGAGGCTATTTAGGTACCATTTGTTGGTTCACTGCATAATTTCTTAGAGATTATAGCTGGCCGCCCGCACACCTGTAAACAGTTGGGGCTATATATAGGCCACGATTCGGATTCGTTGTGTGAGTGCTGTCCTATGTGTGGTGATCGTGGTTGCTGCTGTTGCCTTGCCAAAACGCTGGTGGGTTCACGTAGAACCCTCCAGTTTGGGAGGGTTCACGTAGAAAGATTTACTTTGGAATAAACAATTAATGCACCTTTGTAGAAGAAGCCACTTTGGTACACAGTGCTACTGTCGACACCAATACAGGCTATCAGCTTTATTAGTGTGTCAGGTCTGTCGCTTCATCATCCAATAAGATGAAACCAATAAAATATTTCTATTATATTGTCACAGTGTGTAACGTGGAAAGAAGAGGACATGGTTGGTGCCCTGGGAGACGACAAAGAAGATTCTGGGTTTTCGTTTCTCTGCTGAGCCATTAAATCCCATCTGTAAATACCAGTACGCTTCTTCCTTCCCGTAACATTATTGGTGGACGTGCGGGGTAATCACTTGCGCAAGACGGAGCTCCGCAGCGGACGTAACCTGGCCGCCATGTCATCCGAAGGGGAGTCTTCAACCGCGGCCCCGTCGACGCCACCGACGGTCATCCTAACCCAGCCCCGCGACCCTGGCATGTTTTCTGGGATTGAAAACGTTGACGTCGATGACTGATTGGCAAATTATGACCGGGTCTGCGCCAACAACAGGTGGGATAACACGCTTATGCTGGCCAACGTAATATACTACCTCAAAAAAAAAAAAACACGACATGAGTCTGGTTCGAGACACATGAAGAAAAGATTACCAGTTGGGAGCAATGCAAACAGAAGCTTCGTGATTTGTTCGGCAAGCCCATCGGCCGCCAACGTGCTGCTCAGAAGGACCTTGGGACCCGTGCACAGACGTCCACTGAATCTTACGTGGCATACATCCAGGACGTCTTGGCTCTTTGTCGCAAGGTGGATAAGAACATGACAGAGGCACACAAGGTCAGTCACGTTTTAAAAGGCATATCGGACGACGCGTTTAACCTTCTGGTGTATAAGAACATCACAACAGTCAACGAGATCATTAACGAATGTCGCCGCTTTGAAGAAGCGAAAAGCCGACGCATAGTTCAGCAGTTCACGCGTCTACCCAACACCGCTGCTTCATCGACGTGTGAAGACCTTTGTCTTCCGCGTGAGCCGACTCCCTCCGAGAACGTCGTACGTATAGTCCGGCGAGAAGCAGCGTCTCCTGCCACACAAGTGACGCAGTGCTTTGACGATTCCCGGCCGCTCGTGTCCCTCATTCAATCGGTCGTTCGCCAAGAACTTTCCTATGTGGGTCTGCAATCCATCTGCTCCTCCAACCGTCCTGACTTCGCTTCGTCTGCTGCCTCTGCCCCTGTTCACCGGAACCAGTGCGGTCCTTACCCGAGCTATCGCAACCCGGCCGAATGGCGCACACACGATGATCGACCCATCTGCTCCTATTGTGGACGTGTGGGCCACATCTCTCGCCATTGCCGAAGTTCCTGGCCGGCCCTCTCTCGACCAAGCTTTCCCGCTCGAGTCACTGTGACAATATTTTTTCCTAGAGTACTTCCTGCGTCCATGGAACATCCGTATATCCGCGAGACATCCTTCGGACTGTCAATTTTCATGCGCCTTGTAGTCCTGCGGATGTCCGCCGTACATCCATCGGCGATCTGCGGACGTCCCACGGGTCACACAAATATGCAGAAGCGGTAGTCCAGTGGACGTCCAGAAGAGTTCAAATGCCAATTGGGTAAAGCAATTAAACCAAAGCATGTCCGATGAACATCCCCAAGTTTCAATAATAGGTTCCTGTGGATGTCCGATGGATGTACTGAAAAGGCCCAAGTGTATGGTTTTGCATATCCCTGTAACGCCCGAATGTACGCTTTGGGCAGCCATCGGACGTTCGACGGACTGCCAATTTTCTTGCGCATAAGCGTCCTGTGGACGTCCGTTAAGCGCTCTGTGGACTTCTGTGGACCTACGAAGGACATCCACATGTCCTAAACTGACTGACCAGTGGATGCCCAGCGGAGTTTCATTGCCCATTGGGACTTCCAAAAACGGTCATAATGGAGAAACCATTACACTGCTGGATAATAGTTTTCACCAAAGAATCATACTAATAAAGCGGCTATCCAACAGGAACTATGGCATGAAAGAGCACAATCTTATCCGATTTGTAGAAACATTCATAATCAGTCGTAATGTATATGTGGTCCCTTACCTTAAGCTCTACGCTGCGGAGAAAGCCAAGATAGAATGGACCATTAGAAGGGCGTATAAGCCAGCCTTGGGACCTCCAGTTAATATGTCAAACGAGAGGTTCCTAGCGCTCGGCGTGCACAACACATTAGACGAGCTTATTGAGGCCCAGAGAGTGGTGAAATATGAAAGACTAACGCAGAGTTTGATGGGAAGACACATCTTACACGACATCGGAGTAACCTACGAAGCAAAGCACGGACTGCGGGAAGACATCCCAAGGAAAATAAGGGAACATCTCTCAATCCCCACAATCCCCAGAAACATGCACCCGAAGTTTCACGAAGATAGAGAATCGCAATCTCTCCACAAAAGATTCAGTAGTGCCGCGGACGTGGTCTATGTGGACGCGGCGGAGCACACAAATAGAGAGAGTATGTCGATAGTTGGTACGAGTCTCGAGCGTGACTCCAGAGTAAGTGGCACTCTAAAGACCGGAAAGGCGAAAGTGACTGAGAACCCGAGGCTATTGCCAGTGCCAAGGCACTGGCAATAGCCTCCACGGAGGCCAACATCATAGTCAGTGACTCCAAGACCGCCGTCAAGAACTATGCCAAAGAAAGAATCTCGCCGTTAGCGTTAAGAATTTTAGCCAATTTTCGGAAAGATCGATATGTTCACATTATATGGGCAACCGCACCCTCCTCCCTTTCCGGGAACGAAATAGCGCACTACCTGGCTCGAGAACTGACGGACCGGGCTGGTGACATGCAAATACAGGGCACGGAGAGAGACCGGATGACCAGCTTTACCGAGATCACCAAACACTATATATTGGAGAAGGGCCCATTTCCCCCCGACGGTAGGCGGAAATTAGACGGTATGGCGCTCGCTAAAAACAAAAACATATCCAAACCGGTGGCCTACCCCGTTACTATCTAGAACTTTACACCGATAGATGCAGATTCTGTCAAGAAAGGGCGGACTTACAACATATGGTTTGGGCTTGTCCTGGGACACCCACACAGAATAAAACACACAAGACCAGAGAACAGTGGGAGTCCGCGCTGCTCAGCTCTGCACCGGAAGACCAATCTAAGGCAATCCAGCAGGCCGAAGATGCCGCCAGAGCCCAAGGGCTCGAGTCATCTGGGTAGAGAGGCCTAGGTCTCACAAATCTGCTATGCAAAAATAAAGTTTATTCCTCCTCCTCCTTCTCCTCAGGTTGTTTTCTTGTTGCTATGGCAACAGCACCTGCTTTTTGTCATCTGCTCCGTGCATGCCCTGAAGCCTGTAGCGTGCATAGCTCTTGCGGTTCACGGAGGGACGTTAGGAGAAACAAGTGATGTATAATTTTATTTCTTTTATTTTATACAGAACAAATGCAGGGCGTCTGTGAGGTGGGCTACATGGAACTATACAAGGCACTGAAATAGAACATAAACGAATTACGGAAACTAAGACAGAAAGAACTAGGCAAATGGTAAGGAGATATAACTGCAGTTCGTGCGGTCTCATTCAATGACAGACGACAGCGAAAAGAAGCTTTTAATGCAAAGGTGATGCTTATCACTCTTTTATCATAGCACGCATCAAGTGCTAAGATGCTTCTATTGCTTCTTTTTTTCTAAGATGCTTTTTTGCCGCCTAGTTCTCTTGCACGTTTTCAAGTTTTAGTCATGCGTCTAGCGTAGCCGAGCGGATGATGATGATGATGATTTATTGGCATCCCCTTTGAAACGGGGCGGCGACAAATAGTCACCTAGCCTGCTTGATTTAATCAGGTATACTATACATGTTCTTTATCTAGCATTTTTGTATACCTCTCACTACTATTTTTCTTTTTCAAAAATTTACCTTGTGCCGCTGCCTATGATTTTAAGAGATCAGGTCATATCCATCTTTTCCCAGCTTTTTTGCCACCAGTACTCCAATCGTCTCTTGCTGATCTCTACGGCTGATCTGTTTATGTTTCCTTCCACTTTGAAACCAAGCGGCTTCTGGGAGTTGCACGTTACCTACGGTTCTCGCTGGGTGGATTCCGTCGCATTCCATCAGGATGTGCTGAGTGGTTTCTGGATCTTTACTGCAGCATGCACATGTCTCATCTAGTTCCGAATATTTGTTCCGATATGTTTTCGTCCTTAGGCAACCGGCTCGAGCCTCAAATAACAAGGCACTGCCCTTTGTGTTATCGTACAGATTTTCCCTTCTAATTTCTTTCTTCTCATTCTTGTAAATCTCCAATGTCCTTTTTGTTTCCATTCTTTGCATCCAATTCACGGTCTTTATTTCTCTCACTTTCTTTCTGATGACTCCTGGTTGTCTATTTGCAGTTTCGATTATCCTGTACTTGGTTGCCAACTTCCTTGACCTCTTCCTCCATTCTGTGTCTACGCTTTTCATGTAGATACTTGTGCACTTTAGCCGCCCATTTATTTTCATCCATGTTACTGAGCCTTTCTTCAAAACTAATTTTGCTCTGTGCTTCTCTGACTTCAAAAGAGGCCCAACCCATGTCACCCTGCACTGCCTCATTTGTGGTATTACCGTGGGCTCACAAAGCCAACCGGCCTACTGATCTTTGGTTAACTTCCAAACCCGCCAATATATCCGATTTTAAGCATATAATGGCATTTGCGAATGTTAGCGCTGGCACCATTACTCCTTTCCAGATTCCACGCACCACGTCATACTTATTGTGGCCCCACAGTGCTCTGTTTCATTATTGCTGCATTCCGCTTCCCCTTTATTTTCAGATTATCTTGGTGGTTGTTTGAGTAATTCTTTCCTTCGTTTATGTGTACGCCGAGGTACTTATATTGCTTCACTATGGGTATTACTTGCTGTTGAATTGACACCACGAAGTTACTCGTGTGTTCATTAAAGATCATAATTCCTGATTTCTCTGTGCTAATTTAAGGCCTAGATTTGTCACTGCATTCCCACAGATATTCGCAAGTGTCTGTAAATCTTTTTTATTGTCCGCTAGTAGCACAATGTCGTCTGCGTACATCAGTCCGGGGACCTTCTGTTGCACCATTTGTCCATTACGCATGCAGGATAAATCAAAACCTAATTCGCTGTTTTCCAGTCGTCTTTCTATACCCTTGACGTAAAGCGTGAACAACAATGGTGACAGAGGACATCCTTGCTTCAATCCTTGGTGAATTCCCACCATTTCATTTCCTTTTCTACCTTCCCATACCACTTGTACTTGGTTGTCTCTATATCTCCCTCAGCAGCTCCACGAAATCGTCATCTATGCCTTCGCATTGAAGAATATCCCACAACAATTCCCTGTCTACGTTGTCATAAGCTCCTTTAATATCTAGAAATGCTATCCGTAAAGGTCTTTTCTGAGCTACTGAAATCTCTATGCACTGAGTTAGTACAAACATATTGTCTTCTAAGCGTCTGCCTGGCCTGAATCCATTCTGTAGTTCCCCCAATACATCGTTTTTCTCCACCCACTTCGACAGTTCTAATTTTATGGCTTGCATTGCCATTCTATATATCACCGACGTTACTGTAACTGCCCCGTACGAGCTCGTCTTATCCTTATCTCCTTTGCCTTTGTAGATGAGATTCATCTTGCTTTCACGCCATCCTACGGGAGTTTTCTTTGTTCTAATCACTTGCTCTATGGCATTAGTCAGCAGTGCCTTGCTTTTTGGACCGAGGTTTTTGATTAGCTGTATTGGGATTTCATCGGGTCCTGCTGCCGTGTTGTTAGGGACATTTTCTGCTGCCTTTTCCCAATAAAAGCTTTCTATGCTAAATTTTGATCTCTCTGGCCTTTCTGCTGTTGCTGGATCTGTTGTCTGAACTGCGCTTTTTCTCGTGCCGAAGTTATCCCTAATAACGTCTGTGATGTACCGCATCGCATCATCTCCTTCGTAGATGTTACCGTCTTCATCCCTTATAGCCGTTTGCGAGTTTTTAGTTGGAGCACCGAGTGCTTTTATATGGTTCCAGAATATTTGTGGAGCGCTTTCTATGGTTCCAGAATCTTTGTGCAGCGCCAGAATCTTTGTGGAGCACAACCTTTGGTGCTCAGAAGACTGCGAAGAAAACGTCTCGTTTCAGTCCGCGGTATGGAGAAGAGATCGCAAAAGAGCTGGAGCAGATTGACATGGAAACCAAAGTCAGCACCCGTGATTTTGAGAATACATTGCCTCGTCTCCAGAAGGAGCTGTTGGAAATCCAGCGATGCATAGACACGGCTCGGACACGATTTCACTAACAACTGAAGGAGCGAAACGAGCAAAAGCTAGTACTCCAGCAACGCCTAGCAGAGTGGAAAGAGGAGAGAACGCTGATTGACCAAGTGAGGAGACGACAATCTCTGTCACCACGAAGAGGCTCTGCCCCACCTCCTAAAAATACACGACCACACCCAAAGAACGGGGGAAAGCTCAAGAACCCACCCCAAGAGCCGTCAAAAGAAGAAACAGGAGGATCAGTGGAAGTCGTACCGCAGGCATACCATGCTCCCGAGTGGGTTACGCAATTTCTGAATGATACGAGAGCCCAGGTAATGCAACAACCAGCTCAGGCGCAGGCGCAAATTTTACAGACACAAGTTTTAAAGCAATGGCATCAAATGCAACAGGCACAGCAAGATATGATGCAACAGTTTATGCAAACCCTGCAGACACAGCAGGATCAAATGAGGTCCATTTCGTCTCAGCATGGAGAGCTCACCAAACAGCAGCGGCTGCAATACAATGTCTAAACAGTCCCCGGATGTCTTGCAGTGGAATTGCCGCTCGCTCAACCAGTGCGCCGCCGAACTCAACGCCCTTTTTGAACATGTGGGCCGGCTGGCGGTGCTTCTGCTGCTAGAAACGAGGGGCACCACTCCTGGCATCCGGGGCTACGAAGGGTATTTTCAACCCAGCATATTACACGCGCCGACTGAAAAGAAAAATTGCGACCAACAAAGAGAAGAGACAGTTGAAGCACAGGCGGCTGTCTTTCGGTGCAGGGATGGGCCGCACGCAAAGCTCGACACAGCTAAGTATTGTAGCAAGATCCAAGACGTGGTGGCGGTGCGATGTAAACTGAGAGGTCGTCAAACATTACTTGTGTCCGTCTACCTTCGCCCAGAAACCAATTGCTACAAGAAAGGTGGTGCGAAGAAAGCTAATTTTGCATGGTTGCGTGAACTGCGAAACATTTCAATCAATCAATCAATCAATCAATCAATCAAACAATCAATCATTTTATTCACGTATCAGTGTACATGGAGGGGTGAAATAAAAAGCTGCCGATAAGGCAGCTTGACGGGTTCTCACCCCCGAACGTTTGAGCAGCAATCGTTTACAGCAAGCAAAAAAAGTAATAAACAAATAATGCATGTACAAGAACTTCGCTCAACTAGTACAGGTATAATATAAATACAAAGTAGAAAAAATTAACTCGCATGTTGGCTTATACAATGTTCCAGCAAAGTTTTACCCTGAGGATCGACTGTTGGTTGAGGAAACCTC
>NC_051156.1:42858410-42888082 GCF_013339745.2 Dermacentor silvarum
TGCACGAGCAGATGAAAATGCCTCAAGAAATCAGCCCCTAAGATGGCATAGCAGATGTCTGCTATCCAAAATAGCCATTGCAACTTTCTCTTTATATCAAGATCAATGGTAAGCGACTTCTGTCCGTAAGTTGCGATGACGGAAGAGTTTATAGCTTTTAGGGGGTTTACTTTGCGAGGACACGCCGGTCAACTTTGGACACAGGAATTAGGCTGACCTCCACACCAGTGTCTACCAACAAACGCAGTCCTGTGGTTCGGCCGGTTATATCGAAAAGGCAGCCTGACGCATGGCCATGATCGCCCGCCGCTGTTATTGATGACCGGCCTGAGCGTTTCCCGTGATGATGATGATGATGATTTATTGGCTTCCCCTTTGAAACGGGGTGGCGACAAATAGTCACCTAGCCTGCTTGATTTAATCAGGTATACTACACATGTTCTTTATCTCGCATTTTTGTATACCTTTTTCAAAAATTTAGCTTGTACCGCTGCCTATGATTTTAAGAGATCAGGTCGTATCGATCTTTTCCCTGCTTTTTTTCCACCAGTACTCTAATCGTCTCTTGCTGATCTCTACGGCTGATCTGTTTATGTTTCCTTCCACTTTAAACCAAGCGCTTCTGGGAGTTGCACGTTACCTACGGTTCTCGCTGGGTGGATCCCGTCGCATTCCATTAGGATGTGCTGAGTGGTCTCTGGATCTTTACTGCAGCATACACATGTCTCATCTAGTTCCGAATATTTGTTCCGATATGTTTTCGTCCTTAGGCAACCGGCTCGAGCCTCAAATAGCAAGGCACTGCCCTTTGTGTTATCGTACAGATTTTCCCTTCTAATTTCTTTCTTCTCATTCTTGTAAATCTCCATTGTCCTTTTCGTTTCCATTCTTTGCATCCAATTCACGGTCTCTATTTCTCTCACTTTCTTTCTGATGACCCCTGGTTGTCTATTTACAGTTTCGATTATCCTGTACTTGGTTGCCAACTTCCTTGACCTCTTCCTCCATTCTGTGTCCACGCTTTTCATGTAGAGATACTTGTGCACTTTAGCCGCCCATTTATTTTCATCCATGTTCCTGAGCATTTCTTCAAAACTAATTTTGCTTTGTGCTTCTCTGACTTCAAAAGAGGCCCAACCCATGTCTCCATGCACTGCCTCATTTGTCGTATTACCGTGTGCTCCCAAAGCCAACCGGCCTACTGATCTTTGGTTAACTTCTAAACCCGCCAATATATCCGATTTTAAGCATATAATGGCATTTGCGAATGTTAGCGCTGGCACCATTACTCCTTTCCAGATTCCACGCACCACCTCATACTTATTGTGGCCCCACAGTGCTCTTTGTTTCATTAATGCTGCATTCCGCTTCCCCTTTATTTTCAGATTATCTTGGTGGTTGCTTGAGTAATTCTTTCCTTCGTTTATGTGTACGCCGAGGGTACTTATATTGCTTCACTATGGGTATTACTTGCTGTTGAATTGACACCACGAAGTTACTCGTGTGTTCATTAAAGATCATAATCCCTGATTTCTCTGTGCTAAACTTAAGGCCTAGATTTGTCGCTGCGTTCCCACAGATATTCGCAAGTATCTGTAAATCTTTTTTATTGTCCGCTAGTAGCACAATGTCGTCTGCGTACATCAATCCAGGGACCTTTGTTGCACCATTTGTCCATTACGCATGTAGGATAAATCAAAACCTAATTCGCTGTTTTCCAGTCGTCTTTCTATGCCCTTGACGTAAAGCGTGAGCAACAATGGTGACAGAGGGCATCCTTGCTTCAATCCTTGGTGAATTCCCACCATTTCATTTCCTTTTCGACCTTCCCATGCCACTTGTACTTGATTGTCTCGATATATCTCCCTCAGCAGCTCCACGAAATCATCATCTATGCCTTCGTAGTGAAGAATATCCCACAACAATTCCCTGTCTACGTTGTCATAAGCTCCTTTAATATCTAGAAATGCTACCCATAAAGGTCTTTTCTGAGCTACTGAAATCTCTATGCACTGAGTTAGTACAAACATATTGTCTTCTAAGCGTCTGCCTGGCCTGAACCCATTCTGTAGTTCCCCCAATACACCGTTTTCCTCCACCCACTTCGACAGTTCTAATTTTATGGCTTGCATTGCCATTCTATATATCACCGACGTTACTGTAACTGGCCTGTACGAGCTCGTCTTATCCTTATCTCCTTTGCCTTTGTAGATGAGATTCATCTTGCTTTCACGCCATCCAACGGGAATATTCTTTGTTCTAATCACTTGCTCTATGGCATTAGTCAGCAGTGCCTTGCTTTTTGGACCGAGCTTTTTGATTAGCTGTATTGGGATTTCATCGGGTTCCTGCTGCCGTGTTGTTAGGGACATTTTCTGCTGCATCAATTATAATTCCTTTGCAAGTATTACAGAAATAAAACAAACCCTGGGATGGGAGCCACTAATGGTGAGGAGGCAGAAACTGCGGCTTAAATTTCTTCATAGCATTTATTACAATAGAAATGCCATTAACCCTCTTGATTATCTCTTCGCACCAACGTACGTCTCAAATCGACGAGATAATTCACGGAAAATATTAGAATACTCCTGCAAAACCCACTCTTTTGGCAGTACCTTCTTTGTAAAATCAATACAGGAATGGAACCGACTCCCGGATGATATCGTTAATGAAACTGATAATGAAATCTTTTTTTCTTCCCTGTAAAAACACCCACAATACCACTGCCAAAGAGAGTGGTTTGTTGTCCCGAAGCGTTTGGGTGTTTAATGTATGATTGTGTCACTGTTTATAAATTGTGTAATTCACTGTTATTCGAGTGTTTTTTTTTCTTAAAAATATCTTGTGTATCGTTGTATTTTTCGTAATTATCATATCGATTGCTATTTGCGTTATGTTACTATCCATATGTACCTCCCCTACGCAATGCCGTATGGCGATGTAGGTGAAGTGTAAATAAAATAGAAGCTTTCTATGCTGAATTTTGATCTCTCAAGCCTCTCTGTTGTTGCTGGATCTGTTGTCTGAACCACACTTTTTCTCGTACCGAAGTTATGCCTGATAACGTCTGTGATGTACCGCAGCGCATCATCGCCTTCATAGATGTTACCGTCTTCATCCCTTATAGCCGTGTGCGAGTTTCTAGTTGGAGCTCCGAGTGCTTTTATATGGTTGCAGAATCTTTTTGGGGCGCCTTTGTCTCTTTTGTGAATGTTATGCACCCAACGTTCACTTGCGCATTTAATTTTCTCTTGCACGAGCTCACTCGCAACCCTTTTCTTTTCTCTGTATGTATTCCATCTTAGGAGCACCTCTTCTTCTTGTAATCCCAACTTTTTGGCTTCTCGATGAACCCTAGATGCCTCTTTACGCTCTTCTATAGCTTGTTTAATTTCCTTGTTCCACCACTTACGTGGTTTCCTCTTTCCAATCCAACAATTGTATTGCCGTGTCCGCCTTATTTCATGCTGCATAACCTCCACCAGTTCCTTATATTCCCAGACTGCTGTAGGAAAAGCCTCAATTTTCTTCTCTATGTTGTTTGCGATCTCTGTTATTTGCTCGTCATTCATTTTTAAAAACTCTGAGGCTATTGGTTCACGTTCTGCGCTGGTATCTCTCCCAAACTTTAATGCTAAACGTCTATGATCGCTTCCCAGGCTATTTTTTCCATTTTCGTCTATTATCATTTGTTCCAGTTGTTCGTAGACCATTTCTGAGACTAAGGCGTAGTCGATACATGACTGCCTGTTTCCGCATTGCCACGTTACCTGTCCATGACACTTATTTTCCCTGTTAACTACTATAAGGTTCTGTTCATCACACAAATCCAGCACTAGAGAGCCGTTGTAATCAGTATATCCGTCTAAATCGTCCATGTGCGCGTCCATATCTCCCACTAATATCACCTGGCCCGAGTTACTGAACTCATTAATATCGCTTCTAATGCAATCGACCAATTCCTTATTTTTTCCCTGCTATCACTACCTGTCCATAGGTAAGCTACTCCCAGCCACGTCTTTTTACCTTGCCATGTACCACTAATCCATAAATGCTCTTTACATGTCTCGTTTACCCTTCGCCACTTCAGACCTCGCCTAATTAGTACGCCTACGCCTCCGCCTTTCCTTGACCAGGTCATTCTGTTGCACCCTTCCCATACAAAGTTGTCAATAACAGGCGGCTGCTCCAAATCTCGTAGATGCGTTTCGGTCAAGGCGTACACGCTAATCGCTTCATCATTCAGTTGCGTTTGAATTTCCAGCCATTTTTCCTGCTTACGACCACCCTGCATGTTAATGTAGCAAATTTTACCTTCTCTATTCTTATCCTTTCTGCGTCTTTTCCTGACTCCTGGTCGCCTAATTCTGCCCTTTACTGGTGTTTCGCTATGTTCAATACTCAATCCTGCTTCCTGATTGCCTGGGGCCCGCCTAAAAAAGCTACAGCTCGTGCCGCGAATCGACTTCCGACCGGTGTTGCTACACTTTCACTAAAATGTATCCCGTCACGCACAAAAGCGCCTTCGTGGCCTGCTCGGTGCACTTCTCGGTTGATGTCAATGACCGTAAAATTCATTGCTTTAGCTAGAGTCCAAATTTCCCTGTTTACTGCAAGAACTGCCCTTTCAATTTTATAACCCTGCCTTTCAACCTCTGGCACCGTGCACACCGCGATTTGTACTTCTTGTGAAACATTCCGCAGGTCGGTGACCCCTTTGGCTATTTGCTTTGTGATTCCTGCTCCTCGTCCGTTCAGTACGTCAATCACTCCACCCATTATCACCACTAGGTGTCTCTCCTCCATTGTGTCCCACATGCGTTCCTTGGCCTTCGCTATCACCTCTCTAATCGGCTTTCCGGGAAGCGCGCTATCCTGGACTCGTTCGTCTGCCCCTACCCTCTCTGCTATCGCCGGTTCTACTTTACGCATGTTGGAATCCCCAACAAAGACAACTCGACGCTTTCCTTCCCCCTCACCGCCGAAAGCTGCCCCCGAAGTCACAATGCCCTCCCCTCCTTTCTTATCCTTGCCCTTGGCTTTGTTTACTTCCCCGGCCGCGTCAGTGGTATCCCCTTCGTGATTATCACTGACGTTTCCGCCACTGCTTCCCGGCGTGGCGGGTTCGGCTGTCTCTGCACTCGCATCGGAGCCAGCTCCGTTCGCGGTGCTCGCCTCGATGCGTTCATCATTGCTTTGCAGAATGGTGGCGCTCAGCTGGATTTCTGCGTTAGCTAGCTTTTCTTCTGCCTCCTTCCTCCGCTTCTGCTCGATTTCAAGTTACTTTTCTAGCTTTCCAACCCGCTTAGCTAACTTATCTTTGTCTTGCACTCTGTTCGTGCGCCACGAACAGAGTGACACACTTGGACGAGCCGCGGCGCGAAAACGTCGGTGGTAGTAGCACAGGCTCTGTGATGAAAACCTGCACTCACGTTGTTGAAATGGCCGTTGTATAGAAGGCGTCGTGAGAGGCTGATGAGTTGGACAGGGTCGTTTAGAACGACAGAAAGCTGAGCTAGTTGGCAAGGATTCTTTGATGCAAAACAGTAAGGCGTGCTGACACGGACACAAGAGAAGAGAAGTGGACAACACGAACGCCAACGTTTGTGTTGTCCACTTTTCTTGTGTCCGTGTCTGCACGCCTTACTTTTTTTTGCACTATGGACAGGGTCGGTCATTGAAGAGGCGAGTGTTGCGCAATTCCTGACGCAAGTCGGTGACTTCAGATGCGAGCTCTTTTACTGTTTCCAGAAGGCAATCATTCGAGTCCACTTCAGGAAGTGAGAGCTACGGACAGCATTTATGACTACCGGAGCAACGTCCATCGTCTCGTCGGCCAGTTCAGCGAGTTCCGACGATGACTTATGCTTAGCTGTGACGAGAGACATGCGTACCTTGGCGGGAAGAAGTTGTAGAAACAGCTCACGTAAATCGGCCGTCTCCAAGGAGCCTAGTTAGTCACCAGTGAGTTGTTGCAGGTGTCGTAGTAAGTGCGGTGGACGTCTGTCAGCGAGCTCCTCGTTGTTCAGGAGCTGCTGAATACTCCGATGCGCAGGCGGGACGGGACGGCGAAGAAGAATCTCCTTGATTGTCGTATATGGAGTTTCGTCGCGTGGCTGTACGACGATGTCACGTATCTCGGCATTGGCCTGCAGCGACAATGCTTCAAGCAGAAGTTCATACTTGCGAACGTGCGATGTGACGCGGTGACTGCGGAACTTGTTTTCAGCTCTTATGAGCCGCAACGAGAAATCGGCAAGCGGTAGCTGTGGTAGTGTAATTTTGGCTGTAGTGCCTATAACACCCGTAGAAGGTACCTGACTGGTTGCAGAGGTAGTAGGAGTGCGGTTGAAGTCGCCTGGAGTCTCGCGTTGATCAACTGAAGGCCGCGTTCGTAGTCCGGCTCACCAGTAGCTGTGGAACCGCGAAGCACAGTTAACACTGCCGCTTTATTTGTATGTCCCTTCACTTGATCTACGCCATCGTTTTCGGTTCCTCTTCTTCACCTCCTCAGTCGTCTCCCAGTACTCGCTGATGTCTAAACCGGCAACGCCCTAGAAGTTTGCCACAGACTTTTACTCACCCAGAATTACCCAATACAAACGACCTAATAAAGTGATAGTTCAACTGAATAAAATTAGCAGGGCCCAATACTCAGCAAAAATATACCAATCCATACAAACCTGTTTCCTGAGTGATTGAAGCACTGTTAAAGCTGTGGAAAACGTCTATTCGTATTTAAAGATGTCAAAGAGAACAGCATTGCAGGATTGGTAAAACTTAAAAAATATTTTAACATAGCAGTTTTCTAATGTACTACATTGTAAAACGATTTACACTCTTAGTGGTCCTTGAGGGAGCAAATTGGTTTATCAATCACAACCTACACACGTAGGGGTGTAACGATGTGAGTTATCGTCAGAAAGGATTCTTAAAGGTGTAAGTTGGGCTATAGCGTAATGAGCTTGGAAGCTTGCGTCAGGGTGAGCGAACAAAGTCAATGTGGTGTTTTTTCGTGCAGCGCTCCGCTTTCACTGTCAGGGCGACAGCCTCCACATTCACGATAACAAACAGGCTGCAGTCGCATCCTCGTTAGCCCATAAATGCAGTGTGCTCGCGTAGGCGAACTTTGATCTGAAATGCATGCCATGTCTTGAACATACTTAAGAAATAATAGCAAAACTATGCAGCAAAAACCGCCGCGCTCAACTGAGCAGCGCTATTGCGCATGACGTATAAGCTGTATAGGATGGCATATAGGTCTGCGATATCTTGTGGCGGAAGCACTGATCTGTGGGGGTCGCTAAGAGCAAACTAATACATTGTGACACAGATATATAGGTTCATTTAGACACGAAAATGACCTCCAACAGAATTTTACCGTATTTGGTAATATTTCTATTTCGAGTTCTTTTTTTCGTCTGTATAATTATCACTACTTGCTTCAGCAGTTGTTCAGGTAACACAACCCTTTTGTCCCAAAGATCGCACGCAATCATGATTAATTGACAATTTATTTCACCTCAGCTCGTAGACGGCATTTTCAGGGCATAGATTATTATTTAGCGAACTCCCGATAACCCATATCTTCATATGAGCCTGCACTGGGCCATCTAAACGCACGTTGGAATTCGTTGCGAGGTCACTGCGGGATTCTCATCTTCTTCCAGCAAATCAAAGTCGCGAGAAACCTCGATGTCATTCTGCATGACTGGCGTGGGTGATTGTGATCGTTGATATGACATTTTTTCTGTGTCTAGTGAAACGTATGAGGACTGTGAGAGGTGCAGGTGTTTGTGCAAGGAAATTGGCTTAATGAAATTGACCTAATGAACATTGTGCGGAACCAATGCAGGCATACATGGCATGGGGAAAGGGACGGGAGTTATGTATACGCTTTAGTTAGATGGGATTTGGCATGCGTACATCAATGCAGTCCACACAGCGACGCCACGAATTTCGAAAAGTATAGCGCTGGCTACTACTCTGCGCACTCAGCATCGTGCCACAACAAATTTACTGCTGTAAAAAAGCGATTAGGGTAGAGTTCTAATAAAAAAGATATTTATTATATTCTCTTTCGCTACTTTAAAAGTTACTTCTTGCACCTATTTATAGTAAAAGAAAATTATATTCCAATGCAACTTTCCTTTTTATCAGGCAACTCAATGCCCTGAGGGAGTGTCACAACCAGTGATATCTTGATTGGAATCCAAGTAATGTGAAGTGATAACTAAAGACCGTCATGAGCATTGGTCAGCTAAGCATTCACGAGGTTATATGACAGGATTTGCTACGTCATGTGGACGATTACGTCACAGTCTAGGTGCTTAGCGCATGTGCTGACTTTTTACTTCTGAGTATGCGTAATTGACAATCTACGAGGAAATGGCAAGAAAGCCAGCGGTTTAAAGTGGTTTCCCATCTTTCCGCGTAATAACCCCATACGCGAAAACATGGGAAATGTGCTAATAGCAATGAAACATAGTTATTATAAAGAAACTAATATTTGTGAAGAAAGTTCATAATTTACAAGAAGCTAAGTTGAACGTATATAACGATTTGTTATAAAATGAGCTATCTCAAGAAGGGTGTGATAATAACCAATTCCAACTGCATTTTTTTCTATTCTTTCTCCTAACAAAAGCATGACCTTAACAACATGGGATGAAAAATGTAAGTGTTACTTTCGAACTTTTCTTCACTGGCATGTCTCGTAAAGCATGAAGACGTTTTGCTTATCACTAACAAAAAAATGCACTCATAAATGCGTCAATGTATCTGTTCTAAATTGCATGCAGGTACAGTGAATATGCCGCACTATTTATAGCCTGTTTACGGTGTGCCTTGGTGAGCCAAAATATGAACCGAACTTATGGGTCGGTCTTTAGAAGCTCGTCAAACCAAGCATCACAAACTTGTGTGTTAGGGACGTTCCAAAGAAATCATGCACTCACCTAGCACAGCAGTGTTTTTCAGAGCAAGTTGGTTGTCTTTAAGCGTCTGGCTAACCGGACCGCATTTTAGGGACGGTGGCTGAGGCAGAAGTAGGAAGGATTAGAAAACAGCCTTCCTACAAATAACGACGCTAAGAATCAAAGAAAGAAAGAGTAGCGGTGATTCCGTACATTTCTGAGGTATCGCACAACTTTAGGAAAATGAGGAAAACGAGAAAAATGTGGAAGCCCGAGCCAACGTTTCGACAAGTGGACTTCTCGTTTTCGAGGCGACATATGCTCTAAACATCAAGAAAGTGGCACAACGGTCGAAAATTAAGGTCGCATTTTGAACAACAGTGTGAATACTTAACTAGGATGATTTATGATGCGCAGGCACCGTGATGCGTGTTACCCCGTTATTCGCACCGGATACATGAAGCACGCATACCGTTCTACAAAGTGATGGTTTTGTTATATTGACATTGGATGCCGCGCCAGCTCCCTTGCAAACACGAGGAAAGTGAAACGGGCCATAGAAGATGCATTTATGCGAAATAAGCGCGGTGCTAAATGAGCATGGAGGGCAGTGTTTAATGTATTCTGTTGTTGAGTAGAATGTTCCATTGTGTTGCGCAGGTTATCTGATTTTGCAAAGACGATCTTTGCGCATCAAACTATGGGCTCCTTAGAAACGGTTAAATAAAGAATAGCCTCGACGTGGTGCATTCTTGCAGATATTTCTATGTTTGTTTATTTGCTAGATAGCTTGTTTGTTTCTGTCTTAATGCCTGACCCCAGTGGTGCCTTGAATACGCTGCACGATAAGCCATTTAAAAAGTAAAGGTCTTAGGAGCCTAGCCTCACAGCTCACCAGCCCAGAAAGCCATTGGACCTCTTCTTCAGAACCTGAAGGCAACAAATTTGAGTGCTCGCCTGTAGAGATGCTGTACCTAGCTTAGTGCATGTGAAAGTGTAATCAAGACTCGTGTCTTCTATCTCTGTTTCTTTGACTCCCCCATTACCCTCCTCACGTGTAGCAAACTCGAATAAGTCTGGTTAACCTCGCTGCTTTTCCTCCTCCCTTCTCTTTCTCTTGTGTTTGTTTGTTTGCTTGTTATATTCTCAAGGCCCCTATATATATAATTATAAGGAGTTACGGAGAGGTTGAGTACAAATATTTGTCAACGCAAACAACATATGAAGCAACAAAATATCATACAAATCGAACGGATGGTTAGAATATATGTGAAGCGAAGCTTTCATTGAGCGCCTAATGAAATATTGTAAAGTTGATCATTAAATTCCTGCATCGTTGGCCTAACGGAAAGAGGCGTGCCTACGTGCTCTTGATTTGACGTACCATGCAATGTGACAAATATTATATCGACTTCTATTTTGCTATGAACGCACTGCGCGTTGTTGTGAATGCACAGCGCTTTGTTGTGAACGCGTTGCAGCCCTCAGCCCTGAAGGCTTCCCCGGTGACGCTTCGCAGCCGAGCTGTGGACATGTCGGAACGCGAGAGAACCCTCTCGCGCCCGAACATGGAGAGCTGCAACCTCCTCCTCCAGTGGATATAAAAAGCCGGTACCTCTGGCATTCAGCGCTTTTTCGTCATAATGCTTCGTCGTAGTTAATAAGTAAAATCATTATTCTTGGCTACCTCTTGCCTCGTCACTGCCAGGATATCCTCCAGTCCACATCTTGAGCCCTCGTGTCATGCTACCCAATGAAATCCTGGTACCGCTCGTAACCATTTCTTCATTTCTACTTGTTTATTTAAAATGGAGCAGCCGCTTCTTATCCATACCCCAGCTTTGGGAATGTGCCATACTGTGGAAACCATGAGTATATAAACACGTGGACGCGCTTCTTGGCCGATCCACCGTTCTTGGTATGTGTCATTGTGCAGAAATCATAGTCATCAACACGCGGCGATCATCTGACAAAGGTAATCGTGGAACGATATATACTACCCACATCTAGGCCAACACCCCGATGTGGGTATCTGCCATTGTGCGGAAATCAAGGTCTTCATCAACACGCGGCGCTCATCTGAAAGAGCTAATCGGAGTGTAACGATATGTACTGCCCGCATCTTGGCCAACACCCCGATGTGGGTATGTGCCATTGTGCGGAAATCAAGGTCTTCGTCAACACGCGGTGCTCATCTGAAAGAGCTAATCGGAGTGGAACGATATATGTGGCCCGCATCTTGGCCAACACATATGTGGGCATGTGCCATTGTACGAGAATGAACACGCGGCGATCATCTGACAGAGGTAATCGGTGCGGCATAATGTGTACAGCCCGCGTCTTGGCCAATACCCCGTTGTGGGTATATGCCATTGTACGGGAATCAAAAAGAAGCGACAATCTGACAGCTAATAGGCGTGTCACGGTATGTACTGCCGGCATCTTGGGCAACACACCGATGTGGATATGTGCAATTGTACGGGAATCAACAAGCAGCGATAATCTGACAGCTAATCGGCGTTTCACGTTATGTACTGCCCGCATCTTGGCCAACACCCCGATGTGGGCATGTGCCACTGAACGGAAATCGTAGTCCTGATCAAAACGCGGCGATTATCTCACAGAGCTAATCCGAGTGGCACGATATGTACTACAGCCATCTTAGCTATGTGGGTATGTGTCATTGATCACAATGTCATGAAGGCAATGAAGTGGCACCGGCAGCGTGGCAACGACGGCATGTTAGTTTGAAAGCTCACGCCTACGCTCACGGGCATAATCTGCACCCTGGGTGTTCCTCAATACCCGGCGTTTCTTTGCACTATATCTGGTACCAGCCACTCAGGCCGCCTTAATACGCCCCATATCCGGTGTATTTTCGTTTCGCATTGTACCCGATACTGGCCAATCGGGCCACCTTAATTCGCACTGTACCGGTTGTTTCTTCGCACAATGTCCGTCGGCTTTTCTAACTGTGCTTTATCCACGAGCGGCTGACATTTTTCGGAGTAAATATTTCCCCGTCCTTCACGCAGGGTGTCAGAACGAAATCTTTTTCGTTCTGGTTTTAGTTTCCGTCAACTGAAAAAAGTTCCGTTCCGGTTCTGCTCCGGAACGAAAAAAAAAGATATCCAGTCCATGGCCGTCCAGAGGACCTGTGAAAGAGCGGAGAGGCTTGGCCTCCCGATTCCGACGTGGGAGGTGCCAGCGGCGAGCTGGGGGCCCCAACGGGTCTCCTCACCTATTGAGTCCTTCAGGATCTCAAGAAACTTCATTGTCTGTCTGTCCGTAACGGTTCATAAGGGTGTTGGTTCGCATGCAAAAAATTTTCCAGCGAAGTAAGCAAAGTAACGATAAAAACACAATTATCTTCCTCAAAGATTTGCGAATAGCTTTCTCAATATTTATGTTTCTCAATATATTTCTCCAATATTTTTCTCAATTTATTTGTCTATGCGTGCTGTAACCGTCTTGGGCATGGTTTGATACGGTAGCGTGAATGTGATGCAGCTGATGACAAGGGCTTGCACTAGCCTCGTCCTCAGTGAAGCCGTGCTTGTTTCGCGCTATTCGGGTTATGAGTTATGAGATCATGCTCAGTGCCTCAGTCAAGGCAGTGAGCATGATTTCAGAAGGAGCACGTCATCTAGTGTACTCACCGAAACTCGAGACCGCTCTTCCGATAAAACGAACTTTAAATAACATTAAACGAACGATAAAGCTTCGGCAGCAAAGCAATGTACCCGTGGAAAACGAAATGATAAGCGCTTCAGCGCGCAAGCCCTGGGTTTTCTGCTATGATGCCAATGTGCTAGTGCACCAAGTAGCAGGCTCAGATTAGTGGAGCCCTCGACCGGCTACGCTCACACTATCCCTGCCTGAGATACGTGCTACTTATTACGTGGCGAGACATCGGTTGTTGTGGATTGCCGCTTTCCCCTTGAACCGAAAGCCGATAAAAATATTTCGGTTTCACTCCGGAACAAAATATTAAATAACGTTTCGTTTATGTTTTCGTTCCGGTTAAAAATAGCGTTCTTTTTCGATTTTCGTTTCTGTTTTCTTACCGTTCCGACACACTGTTTGCGGATGACCTAGTCCTGACCTTACACACGGCTAGGAAAAGAAATTATTCGCATTTTTTATTTATTATCTGTAGAAACTTGTATTTTAAGCAACTCTCTGAGTAGCATATCTGACAACAGAAAGTGACAGGTAATAGTCCTGCAATAAATACTTAAATCGGCGTATGAGTTCGTTTTTACTGAAGCAATGCGCATGCGTGAACGATTGATACATTGCCCATCGTCTTCACGGCTCAATAGGTTAAACATTGCAGAAAAATTTCCCGAATCCAATATCTGGTATCTGTATGATGTACTAGCGCTTTATTTATTTATTGAACTTCTGGTAATGTCATTTTTTTTGCAAAACTTACCCCTCACATTTCAGTGTTGAACTACATGGGAAATCGTCTCAACTGCACCACTAAGCCTGATAAAAAGATGAAAAGCGGCACCATTACGCGGTACTATTACCACGAGCCTTCTGGTGAATGCAGAAAAGCAAATGTCGTGGAAGGTGACATTTTGTTCCCAGCAATTCGGCTCTGCGCACATAAGTGCAATGCAAGTAAGTTGGAGAATAAGTTGAGGCTATAAGAACACTCTAGTATTTTGTAACTGTCAACATCATACGAACGCTGCGAAAAAAGATGGGTTGCTCATAACGTCTCATATTTGCATACGCATGCCACCTAAACATTGCAATAAATTTATACACATGCTAGCATTGTCATTGTAACTTATTTCCATTGAAAACAAATGTCGAATTTTACAGCTTTGTACACTTCCTACATCATTAAAGTATGGTGAATATACGAAGTCGAACAGCACATCCTGTATTGAAGTCGAGGTTTTGACGGAAGCCCGTTTGGTCGGGAGGCATCATGAAGAATCACACCGACCACAGAAAGAATACAAGAAAAGTCGTTTCGGCTCCCCTGACGGGAGCCTTATTCACAATGAAATCAAGGATGTGCGACACAATGTTTATATGGTTTTAAAATATTACGTAAGCAGTGCGTGTAGATAGGGGGGGGGGGGATGGTTCCGTCATTCCGGTTGAGGGTGTTATCTGTCATTTCGGTTGAGGGCGTCATTTCAGTTGTGGGTGCTATCTATCCTGTATTACACGTCAAACATTGCAAGATGACGTAAAAAATTTGGGGTGCTCGAATATTCAAAATTTCGCATAATAACAAAACAGCCTTTGTATTCGATTCGTATTTGATTCGAGAATTCGCTATTCTAAGTTACCGAGTATTCGTTGCTGTAAGAATGTGAGGGGTGACACTTACCGGGGTCTCGAGGGAGAAGAATAAGTGCAAATAATAGCTATGCCGAATGATTATGCTCCTGGAGGGCCATAATTTATTTAGCCCAGATACCATTGCTTGAAAAGACGCATGGGGCACTAACATCTATGGAATGATTTGCAGTAAGTCGATGAGGGTGCCTCGCAGCTGTGTATTATTTTTCCGCTCCCGTCTTGTTTCATTTCCCAGTCCATCTATTTGCCACGCTCGCTCTTATTTTCTTTATTGAAAAGAACATTCTGCGTGCATGTGGTGACTTGCTGTTAATCTGTTCTATTATTGTCATTGTGCACGACGTACATGAATGTATTTGTTTCTCATTTAGAAACTCCGCAGTAGAATAGAAGTGACGTTCGATTCACATCAAATAGAGGCCTTTAGAACGGGGGAAGGAGCAACTGCGCACGTGCTTCCTTCCCCCCACCCTTCTCCGAAACTTTTGTCTAACAGACTATCTCCCATAAAACACGTTGTGACTAGGATCAGGGTGTAGGAACGAAATGTGTTTCGTTCTGGTTTTAGTTTCGTTCCGCTGAAAAGGTTCCGTTCCGATTCTGCCCCGGAACGAAAAAAAAAATTAGCCGCAACGGTTCAATATGGTTTTGGTTTGCATTGCAAAAATTTTCAAGCAAAGTAACAATAAAAACATACTATTTATTTTTCTCAATAATTTCACAATAGCTTTGTCAATATTTCTATTTCTCAATACATTTTTCCAATATTTCTCTCTCATTTTATTTGTTTATGCGCGCTGTAACCGTCTTGCGCATGGTTTGACACGGTTGCGTGAATGTGATGCAGCTGACGACGAAAGCTTGCAGAAGTCTCGTTCTTACTGAAGCAGTGCTTGCTTCGTTATTATGAATTATGAATTCTAAAGTTATGCTCATAGCCTCAGTCAAGGCATGAACATGATCTCAGAAGCAGCACTTTAAGGAACATTGAACGAACGATAAAGCTTCGGTAACAAAGCTATGTACGCGTAGAAAACGAAACAATAATATCTGCAGCGCGGAAGCCCTTGGTTTCCTGCTACGATGCCTATATGCTAGTGCACCAAGCGGCAGACTTAGATTAGTGGAACGCTCGACCGGCTATCACTTACACTATCCCTGCCTGAGATATGCACTAATCTCACGTTGACATACGTTGGTGGTTGCGGATTGCCGACTTTCCCCTTGAACCGAAAACCGATCAAAGATATTTTGGTTTCACTCCGGAACAGAATAATATATAGCATTTGGGTTACATGTTTGTTCCGGTCGAAAATATCGTTATTTTTCGTTTTTCGTTTCTGTTTTTGTTGCGTTCCGACACACTGAGATGGAACACAATTAGGGTGGGATTTCTTGCATTTAATAGGGAAAGCTGAATTTCGCCGGCTCCGAGAAGAGCAATGTTTATTCAGGTCGTCAGTATGTTTAACAATTATTTCCAGAAATTTTAGATAGGTTTTATTTGACTGCACCGCCTGAACCAGTTCACATGGTGCTGCACCCTGCCATCTGTTTCAGCGGTGCAGCAATGGCGCCCGCTGAACCACACCGTTCGTTTCAAAATGTGCAGGAACGGTGCAGGGCTGGTTCATTATTTTACTGCACCCACTCTATTGTCGGTGCCGCCTTGGTGCAGGCGTACATGTGCGAAGCAGCAGCGTAGCAGACGACGCAGCACATGGGTGCGAGCGCCCTTAAAAACCCGCTTATGCACGTCTGATGCATCTACGCAAATGTGGCGTGTATTTACGGACCAGAAGGCGATCATACCTGCAGTTCAGGACCTCTCAAACTTAGGCACTCCATGCACATTAGTCAGACATAACATAACACCTACACCGTGTCTGCATCTTGGCATTCGTTTTAAGTGTCTCGCTGTGCCTGCGCCGCAGAAATCGAGCCGCACAATTTTTGAACTTCTCATAAACCGCTGTGAACTGGTTCACAGTGGTGCAGGCGAATCAAACGGAACTTTTAAACTGTAAAAAAAATACAGGTTATAAAATACCGTTACTCAGAACCACGCTTTCAGTCCATTTTATTTCAATTCATTGATTTACTGAATTATTTACGGCATTACAGAGTGAAGTGGGTGGAGGAACAAGGGGCATGTACCAGCAGCTAATCACACAGCGATAATTTTAGCAAAGAAAAAACATTTGCGTAGCTTGCACTAGTAGAGCAAGACTAAAGAAACAGCGGAGCGGCAGCTAGCTGGTTCTGGACTTTCGGGTTATGCTGTTCCGGAATTAATTGACTATTGATCGATTACCTACTGATTGGCTATCGCAAGGTATTGACCACCCATTTGGGCTAGGCTAAGCACTACCATGTCATCCCCAGCATTCTTTCCGGAATTTATTGAATATTGATCGATTATCGATTAGATCTTGATTGGCTATCGATTGGCTATCGAAAGGTATTGGCCATGTATTTGGACAAGGCTAAACAATAACAAGTCATCGCCAGCATTTTCCGGAGTTTATTTATAATTGATATTGATAATTGATATCGATTAGCTATTGATTGGCTATCGATGGCGATCGATGACTGATAAAGCTTAAGTAGTCCCAACCATGCTTAGCTAGACTTAGCCAGGCTAAGCTTCGCTGGATGACATGAATATGTGCCACTGCGCTTTCTGCACAACCTCTAGGATCGGCCCACATACTCTGTTCGCGGTTGACACATTACGCCAGGCTAAAACAGCTCCGCTGTTAAAATATGTGATGGAAGCAATGAAGGACAGTAGGTGGTTCCATTCCAAGTTAGTTCTTACTTGGCACGAATTAAGTGTAGTGCTGTTTTGTTGATCACCTCAGTAGGCCGACTTTCAACTAGTATTTGGCCAAAGAAAGCTAGGCAATAAGAATGTTTTATTTTAAACTGCTGTTATTTTTGTAAACTTTATGGAAGAGACAGACCAGAGAAGCGACGGTGCAATGAAAAGTCTCAAACATCTGTTTACTTCCTTTTTGAAGCACTAGCGATACAAGAGAATTTGGAAATTACATTTAATAAAAATAATTTTGTGTTTTACGTGCCCGAGCCACGATATGATTATGAGTCACGCTATAGTAGGGAACTTGGAAGTAATTTTGACCGCCTGGGGCTCTAACATGCAGCCAATGACTGTAAACGAGTTTCTTAAGGACGATAGTCTTTCATGGGCTACCTAAACTCGAAAGCCTTCGTCACTCGATTCAACCACCCGGCCACAACCAAACGAGCTACTAGCACTGGTGGCACGGGGTCATACACGTCAACATTATACAGCGCAAAGGAAACCTCAGACCTATTTGAGGCGAAATATATGTACGCAACCGTGATCCGCGGCGTTCATTTAATTCAGAATGCACATTGGACTGGTGTTTGCGTTATAATGAAAAACATCAACGTGTTAGAAATAATGTCGAAAAGACGCTACGCGTTGCAAACAAGCCGACTGAAGCCGCGGCTCTGTAGCCGGCTTTAAGACAACACTAATAAAAGGTCCCAACAGATGGCGCGAGAGCAGGGCGAACGCGCGAAATTTGAATAGAATTCAGCAAAACCCCCATTGCATCCTTAATGGGAGGAGTGAGAGGGGAGGAGAAGAGCGTGAGGGGGGAGGGACGGCAGAAGACTATCGTCTTTCGACGTAATTTGCAGGGGCGCAAGCAGATATGTGGCCAATTTTTTTTCACTCCCATGCAGTTACGGATGTTGTGCCCTGAAATAGCACCCATGACCACGTGATTTGCAACACAACGCCATAGCCGCTAAGACATCACAGCGGGTACAGAAGTTGGAATGAATGAAGTGTTCAGAGTGACTGTCAACGCACTTAAGGCTCATTACTACGAAATTTCCCAGACGGAAGAGGCATATTAAAACTTAGGACACACTAAAGTGTAGAATACTAATTTTGAACACGCAATGGCGAGTGACAAGCTATTGCGTAATGTGGCGAGCGCGCAGTTAGCATATACTGTAGCATAGTCAACGTGCCAATTCCATTTGAGGTTTTCTGTAATGTAAGCACCGAGGTACCGTAAATGTTAAAAGTAATCTATTCAAGCAGTAATTATTTACAAGGAAGTAACAGTTTTTTACGTCATTCTCATCCTTTTACATTTGTTAACATGTATATTTAGCCATCTTTTAAGCCAAGTACACTGTTAACGACTTTGCCACCTGAAGGGGGGATTCGAGTACCAATATACCTTTCTGGAAAACAAATTTGGAAAAATGTGGTATGAGGGTATTTTGATTACGACCACAACCTCTTCGTTTCTGTAAGGGCGTATTGTTCGCCTAAAACACCATTATGGCGCCAATGGTGTTAACAACTCTCAGAACACGTGTTCTTTGTACAGGTTGGCACCAGGCTCATCATTAGAAGTCACTAGCCATTGCATCGAATATAGAGCGGATTTACATTAACATTTCTGGGTGATTTTGAGGTGCCTACAAACCGGCTATGGGAAACCAGCGCTGCCCAGGGGGCGCTCGTGAAAAACGGCCCTCAGCGGTGCCATAAGTGAGAAAGCGCCGCAACTTTCAGTCTCCCTAACGAACGCGGGGCCGCAGGGAACACGTTGTTTTTTACGTTTTACGAAACTGTAACCTTATCGAGTTTGGCCTCTTTTTCTTTGTAGTTTGTGTTTCTTTGTAGTTTGTAGCTGTGTAGGAACACACCAGGATCACGCTGATACCAATTTTTTTTGGACAAGCGGACCCGGTTTCCTCTAACAACTATAAGACCATCACCGCATCACGCCGGCACGCCACGCTAAGCCTGACGGCGGAGCGCGGAACGCCGGCAGCCAGCTCCCGGCCCAAGCGTACCGCCTTGACGGCCCAAATACCAACGGACAACGACTCCGAACTAGCCCAGGACACCATGGACATGGATGACCAAGCCATCGAAACCCAAGTGGTATCTGCGGTGGATGCTGAAGTAGAATTCCTCTTACCTGACAAGGTGGTACAGGGGGAATCGACAAGCGACGACGACGCGGAGGAAATCTCACCAAGGGAAGACGACGAAGCCAAGAACGGTCAATCGTAACTTGCAATATCGTTGCAAGAGCGAAAACGTTTACGAAAACAAGTGCGAGCAGCCGCTGATGACAGCGGAGCTCGAGACGGGGGCAAGGGCAACAGTTGCGACGCCAGAACGCCTGCAAGAGAGCGAGATAAACGCAGGGGAGCGTCTGCAAGGAACCGACGGCGAACGCGCGCCGCGGCGCTACCCAGAAATGACATAAACATTATCATGCGGCCCAAGCCAGGGCTAGTTGTGAAAGAACTTAAAACCTACGAAGTTGCACGAGCGATAGAACGTGCAAGCGGCGACCCGGAGACTTGCAAGAGTGATAAATTTCTGCTTCGCCTCCGCAACGGGTCAAACATAATCATTGCAAGTACCCCCCACGAAAAAGTGGCGGAGAAAATCCTGAAGATCAAAACGCTGGACCTCAACAGTACTAAACATCCCATCAACACATACATAACCACCCCTCAAGGATACCTTAAAGGAGTGATACATGGACTGGAACGCGAAACCCCAGAAGATGAACTCCTAAGTAATCTCCGAGTGCGCGCGCAAGGAGTTAAAATCGTCCACGCCTGGATGCTCGGCAAGTCTGAAACCGCAGTGATCTTGTTCGATGGACCGATAGTGCCACGCTTCGTTTACTATTACGGTGGCGAAATGCCACGTGTACCTTATCGCCTCACCCGACAATACTGCAAACTGTGCAAAAGGAAGGGACATGGAACGGACGTTTACCCAACGCCAGCGGCCAAGCCGTACAGCAACTGTCGGCTAAGGGACCCTCCATATCCAGGAATTAGGGACATTTCTTACAGTTTCCTTTTCTTGCCACCACGTGGCGTATCGACCTTAAAGAATTGGAAGTTCCCGCTATGATGTATGCTATGACGCACAACTAAAGAAAGCGCAATGAAAAGATACACACCCTGAAGCTGTCGCTTCAACTCGGTACTTGGAATCGAGCGCATTTGTGTATCAGCGTTATCTCGAACACGGTCAGCTACTTGGTCTACTGACAATGAATCGACGGTTTTGTTAGACACCTGGCCAGACAGCTCGTCGGCATTCCGGAGAGCGGTCTGGCCGAGATAACGGCTCCCGCGAAACTTCCGTTGTATATATTTTTTATTGAGCGCACTTTTTATTTGTGCACCACTGTGGCCGCGATATTGCGTATACGTCAGGGTTATTCATGAGTTTCCTATAGAACCGGCGCGATGCATTGTTTAAGAGGAAGCTTTAGCTCGGGCCTATCGTCGATGCCGGATGCTCAAATACATGTAAAACGCAGGAATGTTTTTTATGAGAAAACCGCTGAACCGATTTGAAATAAATGTGTTGCGTTTAAGAGAGAAAGGTAAATTGCAGAGACTGCAGCAAATATAACCTTGTGTTGGGAGCGACGCTGCTTCGTGAGCTGTTTCTTTAATGGGCAAGAGTTATCAGTGGCAATGTGCGGGCCTTGACAATTTCTGCTTACAGGAGGCTCATGGCACCCATCTATCTCAACACGGTGAGGTGGGCGGCCACATGTGGAGCAGCATGGTGTCTCTGTCGGGCACACGTCGTGGGTGTGTCCGAGCAGGTGGCAAGGGGTGCAGATCGTCGCCTTAGGGCGAAACGGAGTAATCTGCTTGTGATGTAGGCGGTAAGTTATGAAACGTGGGAGTGTGGGCCCGGCAAATGTCACGAGCACGCTCTGGCCTTGGCTGTCGAGCGGACGTGCGGCAACCGGCTTGTGGGTCCGGCAAGCGATTTGTGCGAGGAGCGTGGGGCCATCGTTTGTAACATCGAAACCATGAAATGTACCCCTCGCGTGGTCTGGCGGCGTTGCGTCGTACGGGCGGAAGGCGAAATTTCCAACTCCGTCTTGAATAGTTGTTAGCCCGAGAAAACGGGGTATGAGGGAGAGGTTCCATGCGTCAATGGCGATGAGATTCGCCTCGGGCTGAATGCTGATGTGGTAATCTTGGGTTTGAGAACCTCCGGTGGCCATGACACCATCCTGAAGCGCTCCGTGAGGTATTTCCGACACGGCGAAACGCTCGGCAGGCCAGAGCAAGACCGTTTGGCGTGTGCGAGTCACAGGTTGCGGAGGAGTATTCAAGCTTGATGCTTGAATTTTGGTGCGTTTTCGCTGCTGCTGCCATGGCCGGTTGTCAGCTTCCGCTGCGCGGGAGCTCCACACTGCTTGGAAATGTTGTGTTATTGTCGGGGCAGAATTTCTGGCGCCAATGTGGTTGTTGCCGGGGTTTAGCACGTCAAATGGGTTAGGAGAATAAAATCGACTGACCACTGTGCCGTGCGTGGCATGAGTGTCCGTTGATTCGAAGGCAGCAGGTTGTATCGATGATTGGGTGCTTGTTAGTGGTGGGGCTGTTATGTCCATCAACTGTGCCGCCGTGAGTTCGGGAGCATTAGATGTGGGCCCCGACGGATTGTTCGTCTGCACTGGGGACGTAGTGTCCATTCTCACTTGGGTTGGCGGGATTGCCGAGTTCAGGGGTTCGTCCGCGTTGCATGCATTGTTTGGTTCCATGGGATCGCGGCTGATGGTTCAGTTGAGAAGAAACTGCTGCTGGCGGCATGCATGCAATTCAGGAGCCGGTGGTAGGGCGGCAAGGGTTGGGTCGGGAGCTGACGACAGCGATAGGGTGAGGGGCACCGGAACCGGAAGGCGCGCGGAGCCGGCGGGGCTCTGTTCGCCGTTCATCGCCGTGAATGAGCGCAGAACTATTATGTAGTACGTCATTATAATTCCCGGTGAGGTGTGATACACATGTAATCAAATAAAGGATAATAACATTGCCTATGAAATTTTTCTCAAATCTCAGGAATATTTCAAGACTTCGCCTGTTCATCTTGTGTACGTCCCTATGCTTTCTAGGAAACTGAAAGGGCGAAATTCAAGGGTGAAATTGACATGTCCTGTGGCACCATGGCAGAAAAGGGAAGGTGTGGCTTAGTGGGACCATCTGAAAGGTTCACCTGCCATTGTGCTACTCACGCACAAGGAATCACCTATTTGTATTTTATTTACAGGTAGTAGACAAAGTGATAAATGGTGTCAGTGGACGCTGGTGTAGTGATGACAACACCACCGTACCGATATGGGTCATAAACGATTCTAATAAGGGAACATTTTTGCAAACACTCACGGTCCTTTCTCATGTTTCTTCAATTGTTCAAACACGTTAAATTTAGGGTAGGAGAACATTCTCACAGAATAACTGAAGAATTGCACGAGTAAATATATCAAGGTTCTGCGACCTGATTCAGGAGTAGAATTAGTCAAGAACAGGGCAGCAGAATGCTATAGCAACTTTAGTGATTGTAGCCGAAAACAATGTCTCCTTGCGCAACTCTGAGGGCATAACTCCAAAAGGGTGTGGTCTCTGATTGTAATCGTTCTCTATTTTTACACGACAGGTTACATTAACACGTCGTGGTGTCTTTTCGCATAATTTCCAATACTCCTCTGCGTAAGTCGTGGTAAGAGGATATGAAGACCTTTAGTATTTCTGGAATTTCGGGAAGGTATACGGGAATGCTTCAAATGATTAGACACGTACGCTGCATATTGAGAATAGAATGTTTATGTTTCGAGGCACCGGTTTGTACTAAGCAAACAAGCTTGTGGAATAATCCGGACAGCCTTCGTTTGCACCGAAGATCAGGTACATAAAAATTCTGCTTTGATATAACGCAAATATACTCAGTCAAATAGCTTCAACTGTATTCCTTTGTAAGAATACTACGTCTGGAGCTGCAGCAAACTTTTCTACTTCTGTGCCTTTTAATTGAACACACTGGATGCTCTTTATTTTTGTGGTATGTTTAAAGCTGCACAAGTGTTGTACAAACGCGCATTTGCCATGACATAGCTGAAGAGGCAAAAATATTTCTTAGTAATGTATTCATAAATGTTCGCCTTAAGAAGGAAATTAACTTTCAAAACAGGTTACGTGGGTTTATTGTCTAAAATCATCATCATCATCATGATCAGCCTATATTAATGTCCACTGCAGGACGAAGGCCTCTCTCTCCCTGCGATCTCCAATTACCTCTGTGTATAATGGTGTATAATGTCTAAAATACATTATACGTAAAGTGCAAAATAAGTTTGGAAGCACGTTCGCATGTTCACGAAACCAGCCAGCTATTTTTTTAGGAAGACGTTGGTACAGTAGAAAGAAGCGAAACAAGAACCGTGACTAAATGACCTGCATTTCGGAATATGCCATCTGGCGGAAAACCGCCAAACTAAGCAGTGGCAAAGTGATAAAAAGCGTAGCGCAGCTGGCTTCGAACCTACAACTCACGATAGTAGTATGAGTGACCTGGATCTGCGGTCACTCAAAACGCTCGGCCATCGCTTAGACGCGCAGCTGGAGGCAAAAACTAGGTTTATATATGTACCACAATAAATTCCGCGACCTTGTTATGAAAATTGCGATTTTAGAACGACTTTTTTGCCATTTCAAGAGCTACTGCTGCAACTAGCTGAAATCTGAGTCACTGAAGTTGATAAATCCCCGGTAATACGTCAATCGATGCAATACGTTCGTCGCAAATTGCTTTTTACTGGCCAAAAAAGCCTCCATAATTTGGGATTTTCCATAGACTCCCATACTTTAAACTTCGCCCGCAATTTGGAACGGTTTTGCTGTAGTAACTAATGGTACCGCTTGCATGAGATGTCGGCCTAAGCGCCTAGAGCCTATTTCCACGGGAATATTTTGAAAGATGGCTTCTATGATTAGTTATTTGGGAAAACGACGCTCTCCCATCGAAAACGCGCATGTTTTCAGAGGCGGCCGCTAGAGGCGCTGTTCGGCCATGTCCCAGATTCCTGGATATGCTGAGGATCAGTATGCGAACTAGAATGTGCCCCGTGCGGGGTGGCTCATCTCACGGCGGCATCGGAATGCACCAAGAAACTCAAATGGGTCCCCCAAAGGGGCTGGCCGCAACTGTTGCGACGTCGAAGCCGACCACAAACAAACGGGATCCTCAAGAGACGCAGGTTCAGGAAGGACTGCGAGGACTCTGCATCACCAGACGGGGCCCGTTCCGGGTCCAGCTTCCGAGACCGCTCCAACTCCAGGGACAGCGGCCAAGAGAGGGGCCAAACAACAAAACAACAACAGCAGCAAAAGAGCAAGAAGAAGCATAACAGGGAAGCCAAAAACAAGGTGAGCTGGGGTGCAATCGCCTCCCAACCTCCACACCAAACAAAAACACAACTCACGCTCCTAGAACGCGAACTAGATCTAATGCGTGTGCGAATAGGAGACCTAGAATAAGAAAATAGGCAATTCAAAAAGCAACAAATGCAGCAACCACAACAAGGACCTAACCAGCCCGGACAGGACAGAAAGGGCAAAAAATACCGAACTTAGAAGGCGACACCGTAATTACCCTGTCGATACTGAAATATGCAAGAAAGGAAGTTATACCCACAATCATAGAGCAGGTGATGATACAGGTAGATCGAAAACTAGATGTTCTGGACAAGGAAATACAAGCACAACCAATAGAATTCACGAAAGCGTTGCGAAAGCATGCCACAGGCAGTAACATAAGAGAAAAAGCCGAGAAAGTTTACAACAGGCCAGGCCTGTCGGCCATGACCCAGGCGACAAACAATGCCTAAACATCAAAAGCACGCTTCAGAAGAGTGCGAAATATGGCAGTGGAACTGCCGCGGGTTCCGGCGTAAAATTTGACAACTGTCACAGCTGGTGATGACACAAAAAAGGTTGCCAGCTATCATAGCATTACAAGAAGTCGCAATAAACAATTAACTTCAGGGACACGAGACCTTCTGTCCCGAAGATGCAATCTGGAAGGTCGCAACATTGGTGGACAAAATAGTTACAGCAATATGTCAAAAACCCATAGAAGGAGCGGACAATCCGCATATAATAACTAAAATCGCATATAAAGGCACCAGAGGAAAGAGTGCCTTCATAATTAATATTGTAACGAGCATACAAGAAGCAGTTGGAAAGAAGAGGAGGACGAAGTGCTTCTAGGCCTGATTGCGCCGTCACTATCATCCATCTCCTGTAAATAAAGTGATTTCTGCACAACTCTCCGTAACAGTTGTGGTAAAAGGTGCTGGGTAATCGACACCCGAAGACGGAGGTTATACCGCAAGTTCTTTGTCGAAGCCGCCGCCTTGCTGGACTTCCACCGAACCCAGTGGAGTTGGAGATGTCCCGTGACGCCGAAGAGCAACGGCCTGTCCCAGCCCCTGCCAGTTCTGTCCAGCAACTACGAGATGCACGTTCCTTCGCCGGAAAACAGGGCGAAGACGTCGATGAATGGTTCATCCATTACAAACGGGTGAGCGCCTACAACAAGTGGAATAACACTTCTCAGCTTTCCAACGTTGTGTTCTTTCTCACGGATACCGCGTTGGTGTGGTTTGATAACAACGAGAAGACATTCACAACATGGGAAATATTTGTTTCGCAAATCAAAGAGCGCTTCGGTGATTCCGTGACGAAAAAGAAAAGGGCAGAGCAGACGCTTTCACAACGCGCGCAAGTGCCGGGCGAAACATGCATGACCTACATTCAGGAAGTGCTAAAACTCTGCAGAATGGTGGACTCTGGCATGTCCGAGGAAGACAAAATCGGGCACATCTTAAAAGGAATCGCCGAGGACGTTTATATCTTTCTGATCGCTAAAGACAACCTGGCCTCCGTGGCCGACGTCATCCGGCACTGCCGCACGTTCGAGCAGCTTAAGACGAGGCGCGTTACGCCGAAGTTTGGCAGATTAGCCAACGTTACGACCGTTGCAAGCATAGATAACGACCAGTCGCTCCATCTTGCTTCAACGATCCGTCAAATAGTTCGAGAAGAGCTCAGCCTGCACTCACAAGTGACTCATCGCGATACTTATCACCCATGCTCGTCCCCAGCTGTTGAAACAGCCATTTCATCCTTCTCCGAGTATCCAGTGGTATATAGACTCCCGCCTCGACAGCCACCACTTGTCTACGAAAGCGGCGCTCCCTCTGACGCTCGATCACGATGGGCAGAGCCACGGTATTATCGCCAAGGCCCCGTGACTTATGATGCCGGTACGCGACCAGAGCAACGTCGACGCTACTACCAGGACCCCAATTACGACCGATACAACCGATCCTAGCGAACACCCGAGGCGAGTTGCCCAAAAGAGAACGATTTCGATTACCGCCCACAGAGAGCAAGCATTGGTTTTGAAGAGTATACATTGAACCGTGACCCTCCCGTGTGCTACATCTGCGGTTCCACGGGACACATAGCTCGTTACTGTCGCCAACGCCGTCAGTCACGAAGGACACCGCCGATGTTTTCGCCACCTGGAACCCGTACATCGCATGACCCATGGACCAGTCCCACGGACCGTTTCTCGCGCGAGATCAGACGCAGCGATTCGCCAGCGTCTGACCGCAGCCTGACACCACCAACTAACCGTCCTCGTCGTTCTCCGTCCCCTCGGCGCCGTGCATCTTCGCCCGCACCGGGAAACTAGCATCCGCGGTCGATGAAGGTGAGGTCGCCGGACGGTCTTTGCTTTAAATACCTCTGCCTGCTGTGATGATCAAAAATAAAGTGAATGTGCTAGTTAACGGATTGCCGACCATTGCTTTAGTTGATACTGGTGCGAATGTGTCTGTCATGAGCCTCGCTTTCAAGAACCGCCTAGGCCACAAAGTTATGTTTTCATGGGACGATGCCGTTACCTTTCGTGGAGTGGGCGGCGAGTGGCTCCACCCCCTCGGTGTTTGCGCTGTAAGTGTTACGTTGGCTGGGAAAGTGTTTGTGTCGGAGTTTTAAATGCGAATGCATTTCTTAGTCAGGGCATGTCAGGCGTCTGTCGGTGTCCGCGCACCGGCAGGTGTTATCTCTCCGCTCTCACTCCCTGTCCCATAGCAACAGCTGCGGGCGCGCGCGCTTATCCTCGCCCCTAGCAATTGGAGCACGTGGTGCGGGCGGAGTAGCGGAGAGTGAGTGGAGAGGAGGAGCGCGTTCTGGCGTGTGAGGGCGCTCGCATCGCGGGAACTCGGCGGAGCTCCCGCGGCGAGCGATGGCAAGGCAGAAGGCGATGGCAGAAGTCGATGGCAGAAGTCGGTGAAGGCGAATGTCTGACGGCAACGGTACCCCTAGCAAGAAGTGTAATACAATCCAACCCGAGCATTACACCTCTCGCTGGAGGTGACGTCACTGCAGTAGCTTCAACGTCATCATCAACCGGAGGAGACGAAGCGGAAGACAAGGCTGCGAAGCGAAGAGCGCGTGATGCCGAACGCAAGCGAGCGACGCGAGCTGCCGATACCGAACTCCGTGCTCGGGAAGCCGCTGTGAAACGCCAACGCCGAGCCGAAGATCCGGAAATGTGTTGTTAAAGAACATCGTCTTTGAAACTGCGTTGAGAGCAATCGCCAACTGCAGAGGATCAACACAAACAGGTGCTGATGAATGTGTAAATAAATGGTTACGGTACAAATCCTCGTCTCGTCATTAATTTACGCCATTAAAATTACTACGCCGTGTACTCTCGGCGCAAGAAATGCATTTGCATTTCCTCACGATTCGCTTCGGGGAGGTGGGGGCAATTTTTAGTCGTTGCCCGCTGTTCGCACGATGTAATTCTTGGCATAGATATTCTTCAACACTGCGGCGCGTCTGTGGACTTTGGAAATAGTGAAATACACGTGAACGAGGTGCTTTTCCCCGCGCTTTCTAAACAAAGCTCGTGTGACAAAGAAAGGGATACACTCAGTGTGCTTGATGAAGTGCTTGCCCCCTCATGGTGCCTAACGCCCGTTCGTGTTTGTGCGACTACTGTTGACGCTGCTTCCGTAGACCTCGTGATTAGGCCCCTCAGCATTAACTGTGCTAAAAAATCTATACTCGTGCCTTGCTCTGTCGTGTGCATGACGAGAGGAGTTGCAACGTTGTGGGCGCTGAATTGTTCCGCCACGCCAGTAGTCCTGCCTCGAGGCATGAAAATTGCCCTTTTCGATGAAGCTTCATGCAGCTCAATAGCAGTACTCACAGCAGAGCCCGCTCCTGCTTATTCTCCTTGCAATTATCGCCCTTCTGAAGAGCTGATTATCGGTATGATCAGCAAGGCTGTCTGCACATCTGAGCGTCAAGCACTGGTACAAGTCCTGTCCTGACATGTTGCTGCATTTGATTTTACTCACGGAGATGCGCCACTTGATTAACCATCATCACGAGCTCGCCACAGAATAGATACCGGCTCAGCACACCCCATTCGCCCGAAGCCCTACTGCGTGTCATCCTCCGAGCGCAAGGTTATCGCAGAACAAGTTAAGGAAATGATGAAAAAAGGTGTTTGTTCAAGACTCGTCCAGCCATGGGCAGATCCAGTGATCCTCGTCCGGAAGAAAGATGGGTCCTGGAGATTCTGCGTAGATTACAGATGCCTAAACGCTGTGACGAAGAAGGATGTCTACCCACTACCGCGAATCGACGACGTCATCGATTGCTTACACGCTGCTTCTTATTTTTTCGACGCTTGATCTACGATCGGGGTATTGGCAAATACCTATGGAACCTAAAGACAAGGAAAAGACCGTATTCGTGACCCCAGATGGCTTATTCGAAATTAATGTTATGCCTTTTGGCCTCTGTAATGCTCCCACCACCTTTGAAAGATTCATGGATACAATATTACGTGGCCTAAAGTGGGAGATATGCATGTGTTACTTGGATGATGTTGTAATTTTCGGCCGCACGTTGGAAGAACATAACGCCCGCCTGAGTCTTGTTCTGAGTTGCATCGAGAAAGCTGGACTAGTTTTAAACTCGAAAAAGTGCCGGTTTGGCGAGCGTCAAACATTGGTTCTGGGACATCTAGTCGACAAGGATGGCGTCAGACCCGATCCCCGTAAGATTGAAGCAGTCAGCTCCTTCAAACCACCACAGAAAGCACGAGAACTTCGATCCTTCATTGGTCTGTGTTCCTATTTTCGTCGTTTTGAACCCCGATTTGCCGATATTGCTCACCCGTCGACATCTATTCTGCGACAGGATGTAGCCTTCACATGGATACCGGAGTGTGACGCATCATTCTCGCAACTGAAGTTTATACTAACGTCAGCACCCCTCTTGCGTCCCTTCGACCCATCTTGCCCGACTGAAGTGCACACCGATGCTAGTGGAATCGCAGTAGGAGCGGTACTTGTACAACGTCACAACAACGCCGAAAATGTCGTCTCATATGCCAGCCGTTGTCTGAGCAAGTCGGAGCGCAATTATACGGTTACGGAGCAGGAATGCCTGGCAGCTGTTTTCGCCGTGCAGAAATTTCGCTGT
>NC_051156.1:42888182-42931110 GCF_013339745.2 Dermacentor silvarum
TGCCTCGACCTTGCTTTCGTCTCCAACTCTCTCGCCAGATGTGTGAAGTGGTTTCCAGATATTGAGATGCATGGGAGTGATTACATTCCCACTTTTCTTAACATCAAAGGCTTGTCCTCTAGATCTGGTCCACGGAAGACCATTCGGACGATTCAGTGGGCCGCCTTCAAATCTGATATGGAAGATGCTTGCCGCGAGGGCCTACCATCTGGGTTAGAGCAAACAATTAAAACTAGAATGCAAAACGCCACTCGCATGATGACGATCTCTTCCACGCGAAACGACTTCGACATAGAATTGGAGCGACTACGAGCACTTCATCGCCGGGCGGAACGTCGATATCGGCGTACAAAATCAATCCATGACCTTAGGGTGGCCAGGAGGATGCAAAAGAAGATTCAGCGTCGTATGGACAGATTAGCATCGACACGTTGGGCAACATTTTGCCAGAAACTAGACCCCCGCAAGCCACTGTCTCACTTTGGAAAATGGTGCAAGGTCTGCGTTGCCTTCCGGAGCAGCGTTTTCCATTCAAGGCACTCGCGCTCTTCCAAGGGCGGCAGGACATCGATGTCGCAGAAGACTTTTGTGGAGGATCGCCGACCAAGCGACTCGTCCAGATCCTCCAGCCCGAGGTGACGTCCCCCATTCCCGTGATTGCCGCAAGGACCTTCCTTTTACAATGAAGCAGCTCCAGGCGGAACTAGCTCTCTGCTGGCGCTCTTCATCTCCGGGTCCAGATGGTATATCATACCGAGCCTTGTATTATCTTGGAGAATCCGCACGGAAAGAATTGTTGAGTATTTACAACTCCTCATGGCAGGAGGAAAACGTTCCTGACGAATGGAAAGTAAGCCGCCTGGGGCCACTCTTGAAGCAGGGCAAATCCCAACTTGAGCTCACCTCTTAGCGCCCAATAGCGCTGGCTAGCTGCGTAGGAAAGATAATGGAACGGATGATCCTTCGCCGCCTGGAATGGTATCTTGAGCACTACGAGATTTATCCGAATTCCATGGCTGGTTTCCGACGTGACCACTCTTCCATCGACACTGTAGTTGATCTCGTTTCATATGTTCAGCACGAAAGGTCCCGTAAGCGTTTATCCGCAGCTTTATTCTTAGATCTGTAAGGCGAATACGATAACGTACTACATGAGGCCATTCTCGATGCTCTTGCAACGGTTGGCCTAGGTGGTCGAACCTTTTTGTGGATTGCAAGTTACCTATCTGCAAGATCATTCTTTGTGTTAACTGACGATGGCCCGACTACGCGACGCTATACCAGCAGAGGCGTTCCCCAAGGCGGTGCTCTCAGCCCGACGCTATTCAACCTCGCTGTTCTTGGACTTGCTGAATACTTACCAACTACCATCAAGATTTCAATATACGCAAACGACATCTGTGTCTGGACTTCGGCAGTCACACGTCCACAGATACGTGCGCGGCTTCGAAGAGCAGCAACTTTGACAGCGAGCTACTTGTGTAAACAAGGTCTCAGCATATCACCAGAAAAATGCGCACTAGTGGCATTTACTCGCAAACCAATGACGCCTTATGTCATCTCAATCAATGGGCGGACCATTTCCTATGTCAGAACCCACAAGTTTCCTGGCGTAATCATTGACCGAGACCTCTGTTGGAGCCCGCACGTGACCTACATGAAACGGCGCCTGACAGCAATTTCCCAGTTGTTTAAATACTTGACGGGAAAGACGTGGGGGATGTCAGTAGACGCAATGCTGAAACTCTACAGAGCTCTCTTTCTCGGTTTTTTAAGATATAGTCTACCTGTACTGAACAACACTTGCAAGACAAATATTCGTGTTCTGCAGGCAGAACAAGCTCAAGCACTCCGAGTTTGCCTTGGTTTGCCCAGATGCACGTCAACAGAGGCAACTACTGTGATTGCCGGGGACCATCCGATGCAAACTCACATTACGGTGGAAGCCATGATAACGCACATCAGACATTTTGCACGTGACCCCTATCACCACCTTCCAACACTACCTCCAGACAGGCGCCAAGCATCGTTCTCTAAAACTATCATCAAGTACAACGACAAACTTCCCTCGGGCTTCACCGCTGCATCTAAACCATCGATGCCCCCTTGGTGTATTATTAGCCCCACAGTACTTCTCAGTGTACCAGGAATCAAGAAAAAATCTGAGCTATCGTCACCTGTGCTGAAACAACTGTCTCTGCTTCTTCTACACGAGAGGTATGCGGACAGTGTACATATTTATACTGATGGTTCCACAAACCTCCAATGTTCGTCCGGTGCTATGTTTGTCCCAGCAAGAGCTACTACCATCAGCTTCAGGACTGACCACCCAACGACATTCACATCTGCGACAGTAGCTTCTTTTCGCGCTGCACTTTGTTTCGTCAATCGGGAACCACCTCGACAATGGTCAATCTTCAGTGACCCGAAGGCAGCCCTACTATCTGTGCTATTAGCTCTGCATCGCGGGCCACACGAACAGCTCGTATTTGATGTTAGATACCTACTCCATACATCACATGAGAAAGGACACCACGTGGCATTTCAGTGGCTTCCAAGTGACTGCGGTGTCATAGGGAACGATGACACCGATAATGCCGCTCGGGCAGATCTTGACGACACACAGGAAGACGCCATACCACTCTCACGGTCCGACGCAGCCAGCAGACTTCGAGTGCTTGCACAGATCACGCTCTCTCTATGGGGCACACCAAGCGACCAGACCAACCGGAGCAATCGTCAATACCACCTGCCCTCTTTGATGCATCTCTGTATGCCAACTGGACTACGCCGAAGAGAGGCCACTATGCTTTATCGCTTATGGCTAGGGGTGGTATTCACTAAATCTTATTCATTTCTGATTGGAATGGCCGACAACGCTCTTTGCAATGCCTGTCTTTGCGAGGAGACGCTGGAACACATTCTATGCGACTGTCCTGAATATAATGTTCAGAGACTGTCCCTGGCGTCCGTAATAGCGCAACTTGACAACAGACCAATGTCAGCTGAAGTGATTTTCACATGTCGTCGACAGAAGACATCGCAGCTGAAGGCGACGAAGGGAGTACTTCGGTTTTTAAAAGAAACGGGCTCGGACAAGCGGCTGTGACAGTGATGTCGCGTACCACGCAAGAGTGACGGACTGTGACTGACGATGGGTGTGCTGTGCTGTGCACTCTCTCTCTCTCTCTCCTCCCCATCTTTCATTCCCTATCATCCCGCTCCCATGTGTAGGGTAGCAAACCGGTTGTGCTGAACTGGTTAACCTCCCTGCCTTTCCTTCTCCACTCTTTCCTTCCTTGAATGCTCCTAATTAAGATGCATTTTTCTATAGAATTAGTTTTCATGCAATCATGGGTCTTACTTCGTGCGCTGCACTCTGAGTCGTTTAAAAGACTGCAAGAAATACCAAGCAGAAAATATTGGCTTAGGCAAAATCAATGGTATTTTTTATTGCAGGCCCTGTGATTCGTACGTCAAATATATTTAGAAATTCTGCTATATAGTTAGCTGTTTTCGGTCATTGCATTCTTTTTCGCAGCATACGTCAGCAACATGTTCACTACCTACTATCGAAGAAGTCGAAGAGAACTGCGAGCTGTCTGATAGAAAGCAGCACTAATGTAACATGGTGGGTGAGTTTAGCTGCGTAAATTATTCCTGCTTGGCGGCGCGTTAATGCTATGCACGTTACGATAACAATAGGAGCAGTGCTAGTTCATGTCGCCAGAGTACCGCTATGCGGGACGTCAAAATTCAAACCTGAGACTCACCTGGTGTACATTGTGACACACAGTAACGCATTGCTGGAAAACCCTTGTCTCCATTGGAGAGAAGTACAGGTTCGCATTCATTTTTATTTGACTTATAGAGGTAGCGCTTGACATTGGGAACTGCAGAACCACTTTGTTGAGTAGAAGTGCTGCAATTTACGTATTTGTTTATAACTTGTAAAACTGCAAGGAGAAAAAACGCGTTCAGAGAAAACATCAGAGCACCCCCACGATGAAAGGACACAAATTTTACATAGGGAAGTATGATCAATGGCGTGGTTAAAACTATTTTGTGGACAAACACTTGCGGGTCACTAGCAACAGCTAAGAATTTTAGCACAGAATAACCGTATTCTGGATGGTAGAAAATGGCATCACAAACAAAACTTTTTTAACCCATCTCCTGTCTAATATTGTCACCTAATGTTGATGTGCATGTACCTGGTCTGTTTATACTTCCGATGGTTTGCATCAATCCTGTTTTTCTTCAGTGTAATAACATTAGATTCCAGTGTCGTGATTCTGTATGACTCTGCCGTAATAATTAACTCGCCCCCCCCCTCGCCTCAGACATAGCGAACTGATAACTAACGTACGTCCCACAACTTCAGACAACTAACTTCAGGTCCTCAGACATTTATAAGTACTTGTGTAAAAAACTAATATGCGAGTTTGAATACATAGATAGTTTTCCAAAAAAGTGTGGTATGCAACATTACGAACGCGCTCTTTATTTGTCTCTCATGATATTTGGTTTGAAGCACCAAAGTAAATATCTTGCTAGGTATAACACGCAATGAAATGAAATTAAATTATGGGGTTTTACGTGCCAAAACCAGTTCTGATTATGAGGCACGCTGTTGTGGGGGACTCCGGAAATTTTGACCACCTGGGGTTCTTTAACGTGCACCTAAATCTAAGTACACGGGTGTTTTCGCATTTCGCCCCCATCGAAATGTGGCCGCCGTGGCCGGGATTATAACACGCAATGCCTACCTGCAATATCATTATTGCTACCACATAACTTAGTGCTATCGCAGTATTCTTGCCGCTTTTAAAGGGCCTCTAAACCACCTAGAGGTCGAAATTTATTTGTGGTGTTGCAGTTGTGCACGACTCTATAACGAACACGTAGCCGCGCGAATTTTTCGATATGGTGCTGTAATAGCGGAAGTACACGCGTTTGATGTTGGAAACACGGCCCTCGCTCGTTTCGCTGTTTCCTTCGCTACTCTCCTCGTCGGCTGGTCTTTCCTTCTCGCAGTGCTCCTCCAAATGTCACGTGACATATGTCATCGCCAACCCGCTTCAGAAAAGACTGTTAACTGCCGGTGAAGGCATGTCCAGGCTGTCGGCAAATACACCGACGACAAACTGGCCCCCAGTGCCGTAGAACGTCTGCCGCGCATCCAAAGTAGACGGCAGTTCGGCTGGCGCACCGTCCACCGCACGACCGATGGGCCAATCGACGACCGCGAAGCTGCGCGTCTCTGCCACCGGCGTCGCAAACATCGGCTGCAGCTTCTGTTCCAAGCAAATTATTTCCCCTAGGTAAAGTGATGTGTAAATTGTACATTTTATGAAAGACTATACCCACTTTCAAACGTGAAACACGAACTACAGATCCGATCCTTGTCGAGCTCAGCTGCAATGCACGGCTACCGGCGGGAGACGACCGGCTCGGCTGTGCTCGCATCGCAGTCGACGGCGCCTCTAATATCAGCGTATTTTCTTCTTTGTGTACAATTATTTCGAAGAGCGACAACAACGGTAAGAAAATATTGCGGCTTGTGAGCGTCGGCGATTCATTCCGAAGCGCCGTTCGCTTTAGCTTTGAAGTGAGCCGGAGAAGGCCTAGAGACGATATCGGCGGCGGCGGCGGTGAGGCTGCCGCCCAAATGGGTCCCGGTCTCATCCTCTCTACGGCAAGGAAATCTCGCCGTTCACGAGGAAAACCTCCGTGGCACGGCGGCCCGCGAATGGCGAACGGCGTGCGGCGAGTTATCGTGCCAGTAACATGGACGGGCCTTATTAGCCGCGACTCTGTGCTTCTCGGCTACCCGCTGTTGCTGCCGTGCCGGCCCGTGCTCATGCGAAGCGTGCAGCTATAGACCCTGTGTTCCACACTGTCGCACTCTGTTCGCGCAGCTAATCAGACCGCTAAGCACGACTGTGTTGGAACGTGACCGATTTGGCACTTGCGTTGCGGGCTGTAATTACTGATTCGCAAAGGGCGCACAAGAGAGCAACACGACGAGGAACAGCAGGGAGTGCGCGTACCCGTTAGCAGACAAACCAGAAGTCGTAGGTTCTTGTTCGACCAATTGACATCGTTACCGCCGTTGACATCACCAGATGCACCCTTTTAACACTGGAGATTTTCTTGGCAGTTTCCAGGATAAGGAGCTCTGAATATCTGTGGGCGTTTACTATACAACTAAAGAAGTCAGCTCCGGGCGCTTGCGAGCCGGCTGTCTCGAAACTACCGGAGTTCAGCAGGTTCTATAATGACCCCATTCTTTGGGTGCAAACAGTCAACGCACTCGGCATGCGCCGTGCCTGGCCAGACAACAATATGTGGCTGGCTTCAGCGGAGCGGCTTCAAGGAAGTGCCAAGTTATGAAACCAATATGTGGCTACAAGTGCCGTTAGCAAAATGGAGCAAAGCTTTAATGGTTCTTTTGCGCCCCCACTCTTGCATGAACGCGATGAGTCTGGTAGCGCATTTCTATGCACGAGGCTCGTCAGGGCACCGCTCCCGCACTGCAAATATGCACTGCTGCAGAGCTGCATATACCCTTAACGCACAGGGGATCATGCCCAAGCTCCTTAGTGATACAGCCAGAGATCTCATGGGCACATACCTAGTGGCAAATGTACCAGTGGTAAATATACGCAGTGGTATGTCCCACTGTGGTCTAATGGCTGCTGTGGTACATACCCTGTTGTACATGCCTAGTGGCACATAAAGTTCGCGTCAAGGAGGTTCCTTTAAAAGCTACACATATTCACTGAGCCTAGTGGCACATACCCTATAGGCAATGGCTACCTGCCTTCGTTAACCACCTGATTGTGATTGCAACATGACTACTGCAAGTCCAAAAGAGCTGGCATCAGCCGAGACTGTTGTGGCATAAGATGGGTGGTACTTGGCCAAGCAGCGGTCGGATGTCAGATTTTCCTTGATATTCGTAAATTCTGCTTGTTGTTCATGCTGCCAAGTCCAACTAGTACTCTTGTTTAGAAGGGAGCGTATTTGTGCAGTGGTTACCGAGACATGTGGTATAAACCTGGCAAGAAGTTTTAACATGCCGAGTAGTTACCGAGACATGTAGTATAAACCTGGCAAGATTTACCATCTCGAGTAGACGTCTGACACCAGCAAGGTCTGTGGGAGGTGCCACTGCATGGACTGCTGCAAATATTTCAGAAGTTGACCATTATTAAGACTAATTATGTGTTTAGGCGTAATGGAAAAGTAATCTGAGTGCCTCCAAGAGACGGCAAACAACAGTACCTTGGTTCTGTCCAGCTACCTGGCAGATGCATACTTTTATATCTAGGTACGTGATACTTCGACACCATTAAATATATATATATATATATATATATATATTGAAGTGAAGAGAGACGTTAGTGAGTCCTGCTCTAGTCTGACCAGACGCTAGTGGGTCCAGCGCTTTTTCTCGCAACGGTGCTCGTGCTTGAAAGCTGTGTCTCATTTGACTGTCGACGCTGTGCAGCTCCGATCTCTAATAAACCCTTTACAATTGGTGGAGCGTGCTGCGCCCTCAAAACCTGCAACCCGGAACTTCGATCCCGCACCGTATCTTCAACCATGCCTGAAGAAGCCTTCCAACAAGTGCCTCCCCCTGCACCGGCACCTTGCTCTGGTGCGCCTTGCCACAGGGACCCTGCTATCTTCACAGGCGCAGATGCCACCGACGTTGAGGATTGGCTAACAACCTACGAGCGTTTAAGCGCCCACAATAAATGGGAAGAATTAGCTATAAGCTCAGCAACGTGCTGTTCTACCTCGCGGGTGTGGCCAGCTTCTGGTACAACAACCATGGAAGAGAGTTTTCGACGTGGTCAGACTTCAAGACGTCTTTTGTGGATGTTTTTTGTCACCCCTGGATGTTTTTGGTCGCTCGTTCCCGCAAACATCAAGTCGGTGAATCATTCACAAGTTACATCGAAGACATCCTGGACTGATGCAATTGAAAGTGAACGCGACCATGTCGGAGTTTGATAATATCAGGAATGTTATGAAAGGAATAGAATGCAATGCCTTCAACATGCTGCTTGCCAAAAATCCTCGGACTGTGGCAGAGATAATTACTCAGGCAACGGTCGTTGACCCGTCACCCTCCATCACGCGATGAACACCTCGCTGGCTTGACGGCCATTTCTGAGCCGTCAGCGTTGATGGCAGAAATGAAGGCGTTCGTGCGCGAGGAAATTGCACGCCAACTCTCCTTGATGTCCTTTGCACAACCGTCACCTGTACAAGAGCCAACATCAAGTTTTGAGCCCCCGCTTCGCCGCGCCATTACGTACGAACTCAATGATATTTTGCCTGAGCGCCACCAACATGTTCCTGTGGCCGCACCTCTCCGCTACTCTGTTTCGAGATATGCATCATCCAACTCGCCGTACAGACGCAGTGATGTTCCACTTACTTTTTTATCAAAATGCTGTTTTATACATTGAAGCACAAAAGTAACTGTAATGCCCTTGTATTTCGTCCCACACTTTGTGAAATAAGAAAAGGCGTTTTTCTTGTAATAAAGAAAAACGCCAGGACTTAGACAGCAGAATGGTGGCCAGTCCTGCAGCTGCCAGCAGCTGTGGTGGCCAACAGCATTGCGTGCCGCAGATGCTTGAGCTTAGAGATTGTGTTCGGTGAAACGCTCGACCCGTCGTCAGCCGTTCGTGGAATAAACCTCCTTTACAATTGGTGCAAGTGCGGAGTACGAATCCCGGCCCCGGCGGCCGCATTTCGATGGGAGCGAAATGCAAAAACACCCGTATACTTAGATTTAGGCGCACGTTAAAGAACCACAGGTGGTCCAAATTTCCGGAGTCCCCCACTACGGCGTGCCTCATAATCAGATCGTGGTTTTGGCACGTAAAACCCCATAATTTAATTTTAATTTTGCGGGGTACCACTCAACTGTACCATTCTGTAACTCCGCTCTCGGACACTACATTCCACCATGCCAGACGCCAAACCGCAGACACTCCTGTCACCGCCCGTTCTGTGCGCTGGCCCTATCCGCCAGCGGGATCCTACAGTATTCAGCGGGACAAATGACAACGACGTTGAAGATTAGCTAGCCTCCTACGAGAGGGTAAGCGCTCTTTACAAATGGGACGAATCGACTAAGCTAACCAACGTCGTTTTCTATCCCGCAAACCAATCTCTGGTTTAAGAACCACGAGGCGGATTTCCGAACGTGGTCTACGTCAAAGACAGCGTTTACCGAAGTATCTAACTCGCCGTCCGCAAACTCCAAGCTGAGCAGCGTTTGCGCACACGCGCGCAAGACACGGGTGGACCATTCACCAGTTACACCGAAGAGTTTGTCGATCTGTGCAAACGCGTCAATACCACCATGTCGGAAGCGGACCGCATTAGCACATGCAAAGCACTGATGATATATACATATATCATCAATGCTTTGGAGAACTGAAGAAATTTGTAAAAAGGCTGTCATTCATTGAGAGAGAGAGTACGCCTTTTATTTTCAAAAAATTTTGAAATATTAGGGCAGTTGGCTACGCCCCTTCGCTCATGTGCTGCAGGTGACCTCGGTCCCCTGGACTCTTGGTTAGAGAGAAGGCGGCTTCTTTCTGACGACAAAACCTGACTCAGGGACGAAAAGGAGCGCTCGGCCATGGCTGTGGTGATCGGTAGCAACAAATGATGGCCGACAATATCATGAAATTTGGGAAACATAGCGACGAAGTGGGGGACAACGCGAAGGGAATATGAAAATGCTGTGGTTGTCAAATCCTCCTTCAGGCGTCGGAAGATCTTCACTCAGCATCTTCCACGGCAAGAAAATTGCTGGGAGAACTTCCCTCCGGTTTACTGTGTCTCGCTTTTGCGATAGGCACACGTGGAAATCTCTTAGGGTTGAGGTGAGGTCGAGAAATGTCGGCCGAAAGTTGTCTACAATTGGCGCTTTGTACTTGTTTATCGCACGCGTGAGGTTGCTCTGGTTCTCGTCTGTTAATACCTCCACAAAAGTGCCATTTTCAAGCAGCTTCTCTGCTGACGTTCTTACTTCTTTGAGCACTGCTTCTACAGAAATCGCCACAATAGCCTCCGTTATTGCTTCAATCGCAGGCGAAGATCTACCGCTGTCGTTGTAGTTCCCTGGATGGCATTGTTTAGAGATGCCAATAGCCCCAGAAAACGATCGACAAGTGTAATATTAGCGATCGTTTTTTTTTTTCTGAGCGCAGCAGTAACAATAGTCTACCAGCTTCACTGCTCATGGCAGCATAATCTTGGTAAATGCTTTCCAAAGCGAGCATGAGCGGCTCAACTACTTTCAGTATCACAGCCAGTGATCGATCATGAGAGAGCCACAGAGTTTTCCATGGCCGCACGAGTTTCAGCTTCAACTCGACAGCATCTTCAATGTTTTCAAGAACACTGAAGCGTTTAGGACTCTTACTGAAGTAAGAGTACAGCGAATAGACGAGATTAAGAGTCCTTGTGATTTCCGTCGACGACACTGCAACACACATTACGGCAAACAAGTAAATGACCTCTGCAGTGGGTGTAACAGAGATAAGGACTGCATTTCTGCTTAATTAAAGTCTGCACCCCTCCGTGCCTTCCAGAGTTCCTAGCCCCATCAAATGAACAAGCAGCCATCTTGGTTGCGTCGAGTCCACGCTTTCTCAACTAAATTCGGGGACAACTTTCTGTGGCAATGCAGTCAAGGCTGCAGAGCCAAACCACGCCGTTTCGATAGAGTTGCTGCGCAGCTGAAAGTAGTGCAACAAAAAATAATTTGCTGGCTCTAACCTGAGCAATTAAAAAATGGGTAGCTCTTATTTGTTAGTCTCGAATTGATAATGCCACTAAATTATTAGCCGAATGTGTGAAACAGCATTATTTTTTAGATTTTCTTTTTTTTTTGGTTGCGTCGTTCTCTACTGGCATCGCATAGGTTCCCTTCAGAAAAGAAATTAGCGCAGCTTGCACTAGTGGTGCAAGGCTGTAGCAAACAGCGGAGTTTGTGTTTGACCTAGCCTAATCCGGCGTTAGTCAGGCGCAGTCAGGCGTTAGACGCGCAGATTTTCGCTAGACCGCACAACGCGCTTCAAGATGAGCGCCTTCTTTATCGGGTGTCCGGATCTTCTTTGCTCGTCCCATTGTCGAGGCTACAAGTACTCGACACAGAGTCTACTAGTGTTCTGCCGCCGTCGCGGTGGCTCCGAGCTTTATCTCCCCAGTGAAGTCACGACTGAGCTCCGCCTCCACACGATCATTCAACTGTCCATGCGGCAGGGCAAAGCATGTAACTAGGTGGTAGCAAAGCTTGGCGAAGTGACGACGCAGCCTGGCGAAGCGTTGACATGTCTAAGCGAAGCGAGGCACATGTGGTTGCTAGGTGACGCGAAGTGACGTCTTGGCTAGAAGGAGCAGGCAACGTTACTAGATTACCTCAAGGTATTCTAGTAACGGTGGGATCGGTAACGGAGTCCCTATATAAGAAAAATGCCGCCATCTACTCTTTCCTCCGCCGCCTCCTCTCCTAAAGCGCTTGCTTTTTTCTTTACTTTTTGCTTGCGAAAGCCAAGTCGACGGTAGCGCACCTAGAAAGTCCACGTTGAAGCTTTCAGGCCGGGCGCGTGCTGCCGCCGCCGCCGGCGACTGCGGCTGCGCAGAGGACTTTCAACATGACTCTGAGGCGGAAAAAAAATACTATTACGATATCATCGAAAGATGTTCAAGGGACGAGCCGCCGCGAGAAAGACGATGAAGTGTGCCTGTGCTCTTGGTGCGAGCGAGTGTTGGCCTGGCTGTCTGGCTCCAGTGTAAATAGCCTCTTTCGTCTGTGTCCTTCCACACGTAACATTCTGGTGGAGGTTAGCTATCCCCGTCCTCGCCACGGAACTCCGAAGTGGTCGGTACATCGAGCTTGTCACCATGCCCCCCGGTGACGAGACCGCCTCTGCAACGGCTTCGGGTCGTCCGACTAATCCTATCGTCACGGTTGCCCAACATCACGACCCTGGTGTATTCTCTGGCCTGGAGGGACAGGACGTTGACGACTGGATCAAACTATATGAACACGCCAGTGCTAATAACAGGTGGGACCCAACGATTATGCTCGCCAATGTCACCTTTTATCTCGGCGGCACCCCACGCGTGTGGCACCAAACACATGACGACGAGATAATAAGTTGGGACACTTTCAAAGAAAAGCTACGGGAACTGTTCGGTGACCCTATTGGGCGCAAGGTTGCCGCGAGAAAGGCTCTTGCGTCTCGTGTTCAGACCTCTACAGAGCCGTACGTTTCGTACATACTCGACGTCTTGGCTCTCTGCCGCAAAGCTGACGATGGTATGTCTGAAGCAGATAAAGTAGCCCATGTGCTAAAAGACATTGCCGACGACGCTTTCAGTTTGCTTGTTTTCGGCAATGTCTCGACTATCGACGCCATCATGCCGTCGCCTTGAACACGCTAAAAGCCGCCGTATCACACCCCACATCACGCGGCTACCCAACACTGCTGCTATGTCGACATGTGAGGGTCGACCACGTCATGCCATCACCTGTGACGACGTGACCCGTATTGTTCGCCGTGAGCTCGAGGCCACCTGTTCCCAAGCTTTCTCCGCGACGCCTCCCGATCCGACAGCTACCACGATTGCGATGATTCAGGCCGTCGTAAGACAGGAATTTGAGAACATGGGTCTGAACTCCGTGTGTTCGACGTCTCAACCTAGCGTTCCCCAGTTCTCTTGCTGCCCTCCTCGCCCTCGGCAGTCCTTTTCTGCCACATCTCGCCGCAACCCGTCCGAATGGCGTACCCCTGATGACAGGCCGATCTGCTTCCCCTGCTGTGGCATCGGCCACGTCGCTCGTCACTGCCGCAACAGATGACCACCTCCTCCTCGGACATACGCCGCCGCTTATTCCCGCACCTTTGGACCTTCTACTCCCTATGCCACCCGCCATGAACCCACTGCGGCTGATGCCCCTGCTCCGAACCTTCGCTACAGTCGCTCGCCCTCACCTCGACGCCATCAGTCTCGTTCGCCCCAACCCCGTCGCTTTTCTTCGCCGCCTATCGCCTCCCGGATGCCGCCGGAAAACTAGGCACAGCAGCTTCTGGAGGTGAATCTGCGTGGTCGACCCTGACCTCAAATCCTCTGCTCACGTTGCCTACGAACGAAAACCTTCTTGGCGTTGACGTCGACGGCTATCCTGTCACTGCTCTGATCGATACAGGGGCCCACATTTCAATCATGAGTGCTGCCTTCCGACGACGACTCAGAAAGCTCCTTACCCCAGCGTCGGCACGTGTCGTCCACGTTGCGGATGGAGGTATGGTCCCTAGCGTCGGCATGTGTACGGCACGTGTCAGCATCGCCGGCCGCCACACTCCTGTCCTCTTCACCGTGCTTGCTCATTGCCCCCACGACCTGATTCTCGGACTCGATTTTCTTTCTGCGCGCTCTGCCCTTATTGACTGCTCTGCCAGTACTCTTCCCCTGTAGTTGCCGATTCTCGCAGAACCTCCTAATGAACCCCAGTGCCACTTACGCCCCAGCGGCTTTATTCGCCTACCACCTAAGTCAATAGCCTATATTGAACTGTTGTCTTGCCCATCTGTTCCTGATGGCGAGTACCTCGTCACTCCTCTCCCCGAGATTCCACTACAGTATGACGTCACCGTGCATCACAGTATTCTTACTATTACTAATAACTGCACTCGCATGCCGATCTTTAACTTTGGGTTGGCAAAACAAATTCTCCCGCAAGGTATTTGCCTTGCCAACGTTGATTGCCTCGGCGACCATCAAGTGGCAACTTTATCAACTGATGGTTCTTGCGATCTCGGCGTGTCCCTCGCGCCAGCGTCTGGCGCCGATCCTAACATCAAGAAAATGGTTGCGGCGGACCTGTCCTCTACACAGGCTGAAGACCTTTGCAAAGTGTTATCGGCCTACCGAGATATTTTCGACTTCGACGATCGCCCTTTGGGCCAGACGCTCGCGGTCAAGCATCGGATTCCTACTGGCGATGCTACGCCTATTCACCGACGACCATATCGCGTTTCTGCGTCGGAACGCCGAGTAATTCAAACTGAAGTGACCAAAATGCTAGATAAAGACATCATTGAGCCTTCTTCGAGTCCCTGGGCGTCCCCTGTGGTGTTGGTTAAGAAGAAGGATGGCACGTGGCGCTTCTGTGTAGACTGCCGTCATTTGAACAAAGTTACTAAGAAGGACGTCTACCCGCTCCCACGTATCGACGACGCCCTTGACTGCCTTCACGGTTCCAGCTATTTCTCTTCTATTGATCTTCGCTCTGGATACTGGCAGATTGCTGTTGACGATATGGACAGAGAAAAAACCGCTTTCATAACACCTGATGGCCTATACCAATTTAAAGTAATGCTGTTTGGGTTATGCAATGCCCCTGCCACCTTTGAGCGTATGATAGACTCCTTGCTCCAAGGTTTTAAATGGTCCACGTGTCTCTGTTACCTCGACGACGTCATCGTCTTCTCGCCAACGTTCGACTCTCACCTTGAGCGTCTAACAGCTATACTTGATGTATTTCGAAAGGCGTTGCTGCAACTCAACTCGTCCAAATGTCGTTTTGGCCGCCGCAATATTACTGTTCTGGGCCATCTCGTCGACGCTTCCGGAGTGCAGCCTGATCCCGACAAAACTCGCGCCGTCCGAGACTTTCCGGTTCCGAAGACAGCCGCAGACGTTCGCAGTTTTGTTGGGCTATGCTCGTACTTTCGTCGTTTTGTTCAAAATTTCGCGGCAATTGCTAGACCCCTCACTAATCTTCTGAAGAAAGGCGCACAATTCTCGTGGGGTACTTCAGAAGCCACCGCCTTCTCTCGTCACTCTTCTCACCTCACCACCCATTCTCGCCCACTTCGACCCTGATGCACCTACAGAATTGCGTACAGATGCCAGTAGTCATGGTGTAGGTGCCGTCTTAGCCCAGTGTCAGCGTGGCCAGGATCGCGTTATTGCTTACGCAAGCCGCCTCCTATCACCATCCGAGCGCAACTATTCCATTACGGAAAGGGAATGCCTTGCTGTTGTTTGGGCAGTTGCGAAGTTCCGTCCTTACCTTTACGGTCGTCCTTTCTCCGTAGTAACTGACCATCATGCCCTTTGCTGGCTCTCATCGCTAAAAGATCCTACAGGCCGGCTTGGTCGATGGGCTTTGAGGCTACAAGAATTTTCATATTCCGTGATCTACAAGTCTGGCCGCCTGCACCAAGACGCTGACAGCTTGTCGCGTTACCCTGTTGACGACTCTGACAGCTCCAATACTGACAATGCTGCTTGCGTTTTCTCAGTATCCCAGCTCCTTCCTTTCGCCGACGAGCAACGTCGTGATGCCTACATCAGAGCACTCATCGACCGTTTGGAACACTCTCCGGCCGATGCTACTCTACGCCTCTTCGTCCTCCGCGACGGTACTTCATCCGGACGGCTCCGAGTTCCTACTTGTAGTCCCTAAACACCTCCGCTCAACCGTTCTAGAAGAGCTTCACGACGCCCCAACGGCAGGACACCTCGGCGTCTCTCGAACCTATCACCGAGTACGTCGCCGCCTTTCCTGGCCGGGCCTTGCCCGTTCCGTACGGCGTTACGTCGCCGCTTGTGAACTTTGCCAACGACGCAAGAAGCCTTCCCAGCTCCCCGCTGGTTACCTGCAGCCGCTCGACATCCCTGCCGAGCACTTCCATCGTGTTGGCTTAGACCTTCTCGGCCCCTTTCCGGAATCTACATCAGGAAACAAGTGTGTTGCCGTCGCTGTGGACTATGCGACCCGCTACGCCGTAACACGCGCTCTTCCGACCAGTTGCGCTACTGACGTCGAGGACTTCCTCCTCCACGTTATCATTTTGATGCATGGTGCTCCTCGTCAAATGCTCACCGACCGTGGCTGTACGTTCTTGTCCAAAGTCATTGACGACATCATGCGTGCCTGCTCAATACAGCATAAAATTACCACCTCCTACCACCCACAAACGAACGGCCTCACTGAGCGTCTGAACCGCACGCTTACTTACATGCTATCGAAGTACGTTTCAGCCGACCACCGTGACTGAGACCTGGCTCTACATTACATTACCTTTGCGTACTACTCTTCCCGTCTCGAAACTGCTGGATTTTCCCCGTTTTACCTCTTGTATAGCCGAGAACCGATGCTACCACTAGACACTGTGCTTCCGTCCACCACAGCTTCCACAAGCGATTATGCCCGTGATGCAATCGCCCGTGCTGACCATGCTCGCCAACTTGCGCGTGCTCATCTGCAAGTGTCTCAAGAAAAACAGAAACAACGCTACGACCTCCGTCACCGTGATGTGCATTTTGCGCCCGGCACCCTCGTGTTGCTTTGGTCACCATCGCGTAAAGTTGGCCTTTGTGAAAAACTGCTCTCCTGTTACACCGGCCCATATCGCGTACTCCGCCAAGTGACCAATGTCACCTACGAAAGCGTTTTCGCCAAGCCCACTACGTCCTCCGCTGTGACCACCAGTGATATTGTCCACGTCGTCCGACTCAAACCCTACAACTCTCCAAGCGCATTGGATATTTAACAGCACCGTGACGGCGCTTTTGCCGCCGGGGGGGGGGGGGGGGGGGGTAGTATTACGATGTCATCGAAAGATGTTCAAGGGACGAGCCGCCGCGAGAAAGACGATGAAGTGTGTCTGTGCTCTTGGTGCGAGCGAGTGGCCTGGCTGTCTGGCTCCAGTGTAAATAGCCTATTTCGTCTGTGTCCTTCCACACGTAACAATATAAAGAAGTGAAAAGCGCGCGCTATCATCGTCCAATCGGAGATGCAGGAGAGAGAGAAGCGGCGTTTATCAAGGGATGGCGGTACTTTTCGTATATAGGGACTTTACAGGTGCGTGGTCGTTGCTGCTCGGCGCGGTGGTGCGGGGCGGCGGCGAAGATAGGCGCAGCTGTGCCAAGTGGTTCCTAGGCAACGTGTGGTGACGACATCGCCAGGCGGACTTTCTGGTCTAGGCTATACGGGCCAAGCTCCAGCTTAAACAGCTCCGCTGTTAAATCATGGCTTCCTCGTCGACGGCACCTTTGTTTTCCTCCAGTAGCTCGCCACTTCACTCACCGCATAGGATTTTCAAGAAGCTTGAGAACCAAAACTCAACAAGAAACTTAGCGCGATAAAAAACACAGATACAAGAAAAGGGGATAAAGACAAGCGCTACTCACAACTGTTTAATGGAAGGCAAGGTGTGTACACACACACACACACACACACATATATATATATATATATATATATATATATATATATGAACCAAACGCTGTCAAAATAAACGAAGCAAGTGGTCTCGAACGTGTACACCAAGTGAGACTGATGCAACCGGGACTCCGTCGTTTACGCATGTCGTTCAGTTAACCAGCTTGCCGGCACGGCAAGCTGGCCGGAACTGTTGCACGGCTCAAGGCGGAGGTTCTGAGTGGTAACCTGAAGTCCCCAAAGCGTAAAAGGCTTCGTTTCGCGACTGGAAAACCACCTAAAGTTACCGGAAAGACAAGAGTGTAGCGGCATTTCATTCACCACGAGGCGCCAACTACAGAAAAGATCCTCAGTAACATACCCAGCGACCCCGACATGGGGCTGCCGAATCTCAATGTCAGAACGTTGCGCAGGCTTCTCAATGACATTTGATTTGCTTTTTCAGAAGCGAAAACGTAACTGTGCGCTTGTGGAAAGGGAGGACATCACAGTGTGGCAGGGCAAGTATCTGTGGACATTTGAGAAATGCCAAAGCCGTTACTGTACTTACAGTTACTGCTCCAATTTGTTGGACAGAGAGGTAAATATCAATGCTGGCAATTAAACACAAATCCCGTATGTAAAAATTCAGACTTGAAAATGTAGGAACAGGAAATAACGATGGAAATTCTCGTACAACTCAATATTCAATGTTTAAGAGTAATACCGCTTCTCATACATGCTGGCGTTCATTTTGATTTGTATTTTTTTCGGGGCTGGTTTGCGTCCCTGTCTCCTATTTGTACTTTGCTTGTTCTGGGTCAGCAAGGGAAGGGACAAGTACATATCGACGTGTGCTAATTAATTGTGGGTAGGTCTAAATGACGGTATTTTGTTTGTCACGTGGATGGTGTACCTTCGGCGAACATTTTTTTTTTATTTTGGTATTTGGCGGTGCCACGAAAAACTACAAATACCAGCCTGCACGATACAATGATGTTAGATGCCCGTCATAAACGCCTTCTCTGTCTTACGTGACCTCTCTCACAAAAAGAAATAGAAAAACTGACACATATTTCTTTTGCTTTCGTATGACTATATACTACCTCGATGAGGCGTGGGTGAATGCTGGGCACACCAACGAGAATATGTGGCAGGACACTTCTGTGTTATAATATGAGGACGCCTATCGCAAGGGTCTCACAACTGGGGTTCGCGCACCAAGCGGCAAAAGTGGTCGGCTCATCGTCCTTCATGCTGGATGTGAAAAGGGCTTCGCACAGAACAACTTCTACCTAACATTGAACCACGGAGTGGTATTGTCATGAACAGTGCTCCAAATCCATAGCCTTCAGCTCGAAAAGTTGCCTTCGACGTCGTTACAAAACATAAATTTAGTCTTGCTTGACTGAAAAAAACATCCCGTGGTCTAATGACCAGTTGAAACCCTTGCTTCTTCAGCTGGTTAACCAGAACAAGCACATGTTTTATTTTTTATACCGGATTGAAGCCCTGGCCAAGGTGATGACTTTATTCGGCTTCCTTCTTACCACTGTGAGTTCAACCCTATCAAATGGTATGGAGTCAGGTCAAGCGGTATATTGCTGCCAACCACACTTAATTTGTAATGAAGCAGAGGTGCCCCTGTGTATGTGCCGACTGCAGAGGAAGACGAAGGACTGTGCCGTGATCGCGAGGGAACCCCGTGCTACGAACAGCCCTTGCAGTGCCTTCCTGTACCTGGCGTTCCAGCAACGTTATCAACAACAATAAACCTCGTCGTATTTGGTGGAGGTTGCTGAGATCCTTCGCCTCGTCCTGGAGCTCCGCACTCGTTGACCTCACCACCGATTCTTCGCCACTACGACCCTGCTGCTACGGAAGTTCACAATGACACTACCGAAGTTCACACTGACGCCAGCGGAGTTGGGCTTGGTGCGGTCTTAGCGCAACGGAAAAGCTGGCTATGATGAATACGTCGTCGCTTATGCAATCCGTACTCTAAACAAAGCAGAATTAAATTACTCAGTGGCAGAAAAGGAGTACCTAGCGATCATCTGGGCACTAAGCAAGTTTCGGCCATAGCCTTACGGCCGTTCTTTCGCCGTAGTTACTGACCACCATGCCCTTTGTTGCCTTTCTTCCTTGAAAGACCCGTCGGGACACTTAGGACGTTGGGCGCTTCGCTTGCAAGGGTACGACATCAGCGTCGTGTACCGCTCCGGTCGCAAGCACTCCGACGCTGATGGGCTCTCCCGCTGCCCACTGACACCTGATTTGGCGTCTTTGTCAGATTCCTCCTCCACTCTGTCCCTGTTGACCATCACCGACATGCTCACAGAGTAGCGCAAGGACCAAACACTTGCAATGTTACTTAACTACCTTGCCGCTTCGTCTGATGTTCCTGGGGCACGAGGACTGCTTCGCCAAGCAACCCACTTTTCCGTGTGAGAGAACATTCTATATCGCCGCTACTATATGCCCGACGGTCGGAAATGGCTCGTCATATGCGCTCTGACATCTGCGCATCTTTTCACGTTGATCCCCTAAGCGCTCGTCCCGGCGTCCTCAATCTTACACCAGGTTGCGCCAGTGCTATTATTGGCGAGGCATGTACAAATTTGTACAAAAGCACATTCACTCTTGTACTACTTGCCAACAGCGCAAGACACATCGTTTCACAGGACCGTTGCACCCGCTGCCATGCCTGACTAGTCCGTTCGACTGCGTCGGCATCGACCTCTATACGGCCCGCTTCCTTGCAGCGGGTCGGGAAATCAGTGGATTATTCTCGGCGTAGATCATCTTACTCGCTACGCTGAGACTGCAGCTCTGCCGGCAGCGACCGCCTTTGAAGTTGGTTTTTTCATCCTTCGCAATTTTGTTCTTCACCACGATGCTCCCCGAGAAATACTGTGTGGTAGGGTCCGTGTCTTCTTGTCGGAGGGCCTCCAAGCCCTCCTCGCTAAGTGCAGGATCATTCACCGAAAATCGACTGCATACCATAGCTAAACCAACGGCCAACCGAGCGGGTAAATCGAACACTTGGCGAGTTGTTGCGGATGTATATTTCATCCAACCAGTTCAACTGGGACACTATACTCCCTTTTGTCACGTTCGCATACAACACCGCGACGCAAGCGACTACCAGCTTTACCCCCTTTTTCCTTGTGTATGGCTGTGAGACTCTTCAGTGGGCACATACACAGGGGCACCTCTGCTTCATTCAACATTCACTATCGCTGGAGTCGAAAGACTGCTGAACCAAGCCATCGCCCTTGGGATGGTGCAGTCGATACCAGACTCGACTGCATCATAATTCCTCTAGGTTCCGACTCCAGCAGCTGCAGTGACAATGGTGTCAGCCAAATGAGCGGTGTAGAGCAACTCTGATAAAACCGGTGTGCGCTGACTCATGTGATGCTGATTGTTTCCGGTGAGTGACGAGATGCTTTGATTACCTTTCTGATGCCCAGCAGCTTGGAAGTATGCTCTGTCAGCTTATGTTGCGCTGGCTGTGTGCGGCACGAGGCAATCATTAGTGTGTTGGTTGTCAGCATGCGAATTAGTCTTCTGATTGTCGGTGATAAATTAAGAGGCACTTGTTGTGCCTTTGTCATACATAAAACGGAAGCTGAGGAGAAAAGCTCAGAGCGAGTAGTGTTGAGTGGTACGTCACATATCTTGTTTCACGCAGAAGCAATGCAAAGGCAAATTTGATTACAACCGAAGACACCGTAAACTTTCTTTGCAAATAACTGTTACCGGTGGATGAAATGTCAAGACTGGAAGAATTATGTTTCGAGAACCTCGAGATAGTATTGACTTCCACAAATGCGTTGCTGTCTCATCATCTGTAACTGTTTCTGTCATCTGGCAAAAAAAACATCAATCATCAATATAACTGGATTAAAAGCGTAAATCGGAAAATTGGAGAGCAACATGAAAAACTACAGATAAAGCTCTCTATAGCTCAAGACGTGCTACATAAAAGTGTTTTTCCGAGCGTGAGAAAGCTCAAAGTGCCTCAAGTGACTGTCGCGCCGCAATTGTGCGTGTATTTGCGGGCTCCTTTAACTCTCGGAAAACACTTTTATGTGTAGCAACAGAGAGCTGTATCGACATCTTTTTATGTTGCTCTACAATAATCTAATTGCCATTTTTAATCTAATTATAACATTTGAGAAGTTGATTAATTCATTGAGACTATTTATGTATTTCGGCGGAATGTAATAAACAATCTGAGCATCTCCAAGCGCAGGCAAACTACATTAGCTTGGTTCTGTCCAGCTACGTGGCATATGCATATTTTTCAATCTTGGTACATGATGGTTGGGACACCCTGTATAGGAGGTAGCGGAACTCTCCATTTGCAAATGGCCAAATAAACAGTAATTTTGAAAGCTTTTTCAGGCTATCCGGTAGTTTTATACCTTTTTTTCTTGCTTCTTCCCTCATACTATATGGCATTGGATGATGTCCCAGACACCCTATGCCATATGGTATGAGGGAAGAAGCAAGAAAAAAGGTATAAAACTACCGGATAGCGTGAAAAAGCTTTCAAAATTACTGTTTATTTGGCCATCTGCAAATGGAGAGTACCGGATGGGTCGGAAAAGATGGAAACATAGACACTCACTCACTAACTGAAGAGCAGTGGGAGGCCAAGCTGTCAGACCCGGACCCAAAGAGACAGCGCAGCCTCATCGAACGGGCACGAGCGATGGCCATGGCCCGCGGCTACTTGGAATAAGGAGGCCGCCCACCTACGGCGCGAACTGCGCTTGCTCATAATAAATGTTTATTCTCTCTCTCTCTCTTCCCTCATTTGCATTGCTGCCTTTATCCCTCTCCCGCATAATCGATGATGAACTGCCTGATCTGGCGGACACATTCAGTCGCAATTGATGACGCAGTAGCTTCGCAGTCTACTATAGCCGTTGAAATCGAAGCGTACACGTCACCGTTAGATTCATACTGCACTTGCGAAGCTTTCAAAGTGAAAACCATGAATTCTGATTACGAAGGCAGTATATCTTTTCATAGGAGTAATGACTTCAACGAGCGAACGTGTGTGCAATACGGAGCTGCCGCGCCGCTCCAGCAGCAATGACTACCGGCTGCTGGCGACTACCAGCCAACCGGTAGCCGGACACGACCGCAGCGCCGTTAGTTGGCGCGACCACCACGTGGGCCACATGCTTACGCTGGCCAATATGTGGAGCTGCGAAACTGAGTTGGTTCTAGTAACGGTGCTGTCTATACCGGCCTTACAGACGGTGTGTCACCGCCGTTGACGGGGACAGATGCGACGTTCTGTTCGATGTCACCACGCGGCAACAACCCCTTGCTGCACGCTTCCCACGCTTGTGCCCTGGCCCTGACGCTTTGAAGGCCGCGCGGTCATGGTATTCGCCGTACTTTCTTTCGTGTTGGTGTCTCCCATCACAAGCAAGCTATGGAAAATGTGGCCTTTCACGTACATATATGCCCCCCCCCCCCTTCCGGCGCTATTACACAAAACTTTCCGTCGAACGGAAAAACAAAGAAAAGGTTTTGCCAATTAAGCAGGTGCCTTCAGACAACAAGGGGGAGGGGGGTGTAGGGGACCCACTACTGGGGTAAATGTTTCCACCACAACCACCTCCATTGTCCCAAAAGTCCAGTCCGCTGATGGTCACGTCACTGAAAAAGTTGTCGCAGTTTCACCTGAAAGGCGAAGCATCAATTGCGATAGCAAACTTGTAGAGAGCTATACGGAGTAATGATATTAGCTTTAACAGCTGTATAAACTTGGACATGCAGCAGCATCGGCAACACGCAGAACTGTTGTCGACGCCATCGGCGTTTTGCCCGCGTTCGCTCAAAATGCGTGCGGCGTTGGTGACTGTTGCCGGAGCCTCTGATATAAATAGGCACTGCGTGCCGCAGCTACACGTTGCCTCCCTTCCCTCCCCCTCCCCCACGGCCCCTCGCTCGTCGGAAGAAGGCGCGTTTGCTCTACATACATGGTGATTGTGAAGGAGAACAGAGACGCCTACTTCTGCAGCCCTTAAGCGAGCACGGCGCAGAACGCGCGTTTGTTCTCCGCCGTGCGTTCACTCCCCGTGAAAGACACGCCCCTCGCGCTCTTTCACTCGCACATACAGCGTTCGGCGCGCGGCGACGATTTTATTGCGATAGCAATTATATGGACACTAAAAAGCAGATTTCTGCCGTCGGCGTCGCCGTCGCCGTCGCCGTGAGGTTCCGTATGACGTCATTTGGAGAAGAAATCGTCGCCGCGCGCCGAACGCTGTGTGTGCGAGTGAAAGGGCGCGTGGGGCGCGTCTTTCACGGGGAGTGAACGCACGGCGGAGAACAAACGCGCATTCTGCGCCGTGCTCGCTTAAGGGCTGCAGAAGTAGGCGTCTCTGTTCTCCTTCACAATCACCATGTATGTAGAGCAAACGAACGCTGTATGTGCGAGTGAAAGGGCGCGAGGGACGCGCTCTTTCACGGGGAGTGAACGCACGGCGGAGAACAAACGCGCGTTTTTATATCAGAGGCTCCGGCAACAGTCACCAACGCCGCACGCATTTTGAGCGAACGCGGGAAAAACGCCGATGGCGTCGACAACAGTTCTGCGTGTTGCCGATGCTGCTGCATGTCCAAGTTTATACAGCTGATAAAGCTAATATCATTACTCTGTATAGCTCTCTACAAGTTTGCTATCGCAATTGATGCTTCGTCTTTCAGGTGAAACTGCGACAACTTTTCTTCTCCAAATGACGTCATACGGAACCTCACGGCGACGGCGACGGCGACGCCGACGGCAGAAATCTGCTTTTGAGTGTCCATATAATTGCTATCGCAATAAAATGACCGGAGTCGGTAGTAGATGACGGTCTAGACGCTTCAGCTGCCGCCGCTGCTCCCCGGGAACCGGTGCAGACGCGCAGCCGCCGATGCAGCTGCCGTAGTATTGGCGGCGAGGCTTAGCGGCGTCTGCACTTGGTGATGTCGGAAAAATAATGATTCCGGGCCAGAAAATGGGCTCACATGGATAAATTTGGTATCGACGAGTTGTGTAACTGGTCACGTGATTTCTCTGATGGTGCAAAAAACACCACTAAATCGAAGGTTTTCCGGCCGCAACTATTCTTGGAAGTGGGACCCGACGTTCCATGCGTCCACACTCTACGACTCCTGCAGCGTCCCTCTGCGTCATTCATTGGCTTCACATTTTAGCGCGATAGCGTTTAGGGCCCCGTGTCTCCACGTGGTGCAAGGTTTTGGTGAACAAAAATTGAATTTCTCACAGTGAAATCCGTCAGAAAAATGGTAAAGTACGACTTTACCATTCGGTGTCGGATTCGCCGTCGGACTGTTTACCAATCGGTGTCGGATTGTAATTTGAATGTACGAGAAAACTTAATTCTGCTACGAGGAAACTCAAACATTTCTACCAGACCTAAGCGCGTCGGGGCAATAACAAACAATTAATAAAATAATAAAAAAGGTGCTAAGGCGTTCACACTTTAATATAAGACCACTTATATTGCCCCTGGAAAAACGTCTTTCCAGCAATGCATTTGAGTTTCAAAGTGAAGCCGACTTTAAATGGATCGGTGTAGCTTGCTCTTTGTAAGCTGGCTTTCCTACGTTCAGTGTTGCAGTGAATGCAGTCTACTTGCCGTATGCGAACGATACGATGCGAACGGGTCCGGATAACGCTATCGCGTTCTACTCTTAAAGGTGAAGCTTATGAGTCCTCTAAGTTTTATTTCACGAGAACTTTGGCAGTAGAGTTGCCTCCCATATTTTGCTAAACTTGATCTCGTTTACGCTCCCAGTTCTCTCAGGGCATTGGGTTGCATTATTACGTTTCTTTGAAACCCGCTGTTAAACCTCTGGATCGCTGGCATACGCAATTTATTCTAACGGTGGTAATTAGTCTCTACAGTTTGAACTGTGCCAACGCACTACCCATAACATGCCAGTTGCTTTCGATGATTACAGGGTATATCACAAAACACTTTCAAAATTGTTTAAATGTTGCCTGTGGCAAATAGCAAACTTCTAGTTCATGAGCTGGTCTTTTGAAGAGGCGGACATTACTTGCAGAAAAAATGGAAATGCATAATCGACGAATTAACAAAAATTTCCTAATTAAGTTTCTCACTAATTACCCTATGGCCCACATTTCAATATTCCAATTCTAGCCGTGGAGTTCGCAAGGCGGATCCACTTCGAACGAATTCTCAGGATTATACCAGTTTCCAGATAATAATTGCCGCAGTTTGCGGAGAAAATCATTGGCGTCCCCGTTAGGTTCTTAACAAAACGTCGTTTTATGCATTGGATAACAAAAGTACGACACGATAAAAAAATCGTTGGCCGATTGCGGGGGCGCATTTCTATTTGCGCCCACGCCCAGTGCTCGACCACTGGCGCCGCCATGCACTGCTCGCGCGTACCATGTTTCTAGCCGCCGCCGTTGAAACGGCCAACACGCTCGGCTGGTGGTGACTAGGCACGACTGTGGCTGCTGCTAAGGGATCGATGCCATTCCTAAACAAACGCATCACTGTTTTGATGATCCAAATATAATCTCACTATCAGTGAGGGAGCAGCCTACCTGAGTGGAGCAGTATTTTTTTATTTGGGGTGTTGCGGAGCGCAACGCCCAGCACCGCGGCTCCCACCGCGGCCCCGGGGTTCAACCAACCACGCTGCCAAACAAAAAAAGAAAAGCGTGATACCAAGAAAATGTGGTTGATCCCTCTTATATAGGAATCGGTATAGAACACGAAAGTGAAACGTATTTTTCGAAGAAACACCCCGTATCGTGTAGCGTTATAATGATAACTGTGCATACGATCGTTTGTAAGTGCAACGAAATCATATTCTTTCGATTACACTTTGCACCTCAACCAACGCTCCGCAGAACGAAACGGGCTGGGACAGCCCATTGGCGTCTGTCGCACACGCGCGCGTTGGCTAGAGACGCCGCTCGGCATAGCACGGTCCGTACGGCTATCGCCGTCTGGTGGCCGCCGGCGGAAGGCATCATTCTCCGTGCCACCGGAAAGCCCGCGGTCGGCACACTAGTAAGTATATTCTAGGCACTATAGCGTTAGTGTCATAATGCAGTACTTCTCTTTTCTGCTCGTAGGCGGCGGCACCGCCCCGAGCAAGAGCGCGGGTACACGGAGGAGTGTTAGATATATAAGGCGCGTCTGCGTAGCTCTCTGCAAATGCGTTTGTGGCGCAATGGGTTAAACGCTCGGCGATCTATCGTCGCGGACCGAGAGGTCGTGGGTTCGATTTCGAAATTTTGCATGTTTGTGGAACTTTTTCTTCTGGTTTCTTTCTTTGTATTATGTTCTATGACGTATTTCCGTGACGGAAATACGTCAGTGAAGTCTTGGTGGACCCCGGCATAAAACACTTTCGTGTTAAAAAAAGATTAATCTTCTTGCAAAAGCGGGTTTCGAAGCCGCCTACGCCTAAGTCCCGAAGCGAGCGTCGTAACCACTAGGCCATACAGCCAAGCTTGCAAAACCTGCATTCATGCACACTATATGATTTCGTTCAAGCGCCCTCGGCGAAAGACACCACCTAGAAACATGGTACGCGCGAGCGGCACATGGCGGCGTCAGCGGTCAAACACTGGGCTTGGGCGCAAATAGAAACACCTATCCCGGCGGCTGCGCAGGGCAGAGGAATAGCTTAGAACCCCGTAAGGCAGACGCTACAAGCACAAACTTTTTTTAAAGCTCCTTGTACAAGCAGTCACTCATAAATGATTCATACCCCTGTAAGCAAGGAAAAAGGGGTTTGTATTTGAGTTTCCGCGTAACGGAATTGATTCCCCGTATAGACGGTTCCAGTGTTTACAAACAAACCTCGCTTGCCGCTGATTGGTAGCCCCATCGGAACTTCCGGCAGGAGAGCTAGAAGCACTTCCGGCTATGTTGTTTGAAGGCATGCGCGACGTGAGGCCGGCGTGTCGATGTTTGCACTGCTTGGTGGAATCTGTGATGAGCTGAATCTACACCGTGAATATTGTCGAGATGACGAGCGACTACTTTAAGGCGCTTAGCACCGAAGCAAATGATCGGTATCGCCAAAAGCTGATGTTTAGAGGCAGAGAGCTGCCCGATCCGCTAGACGATGATGTCGTGCGATTTTCGTTTTCTCCGGGCTCCAAACACCTTCCCTCCCGGAGCAACAAGCAGAGCATCTTAGTGAGGACATGCAATGAACGCAGACTGTCGTCTTCAAGGCAGGTAATGGGACTGCCGAAAACTAGAAAAACTTTAATAGCACTTTTTTATTATTTCTGGGGTTTTACGTGCCAAAACCAGCTCTGATTATGAAGCTCGCCGTAGTGGAGGGTTCCGGATTAATTTTGACTACCTGGGGTTCATTAACGTGCCCTACAACACAAGCACACGGGCGTTTTTGCATTTCGCAATGCCACTTTTATTGCTGCAAGATGGAGGATGAAGTGGTAAGCTGTGCATGTGTACATGCACGTGTTTTCTGCGTCGTATCTCCAGTTTCTGCTTTTCAATATGCATTCACAAATACCTGTACATTCTCAAAAGTCATTTAGTGCAAGAAGTGGTTGTGGTCGAAGTGGTAGTGGTCGACTGAAATGGGACTAACTTAAATGCTCACGAATTTACCACACTTCTAACAAAATGAAACCTGTAATGTTGGGCACGAGATTGCAATCTATAATTGGCCTCCGTTAATTCGTAAATGCTTTTAGAATGTGGCCGAAACTTCCTACATGCATGCACGGAAATAGCTAACTTTTCTGCGATTCTGCTCTGCGATACCGACACGAATGCTCACATGCCGCCGCGGTGGCTCAGCGGTTGCGGTGCCCGGTTGCGGACCCGACAGACGCCGTTTGGGCCCCGGCTGTCGCATTTCCATCGAGGCGAAATGCTAGAGGTCCGCGTACTGTGCGATGTCAGTGCACGTTAAAGAACCACAGGTGGTCGAAATTATCCGGAGCCCTCCACTGCGGCGTCCGTCATAGCCTGAGTCGCTTTGGGACGGTAAACATGATAAACCAATGCGCACATGTACCTAGGTAGTAAAGCTGCAGAAGTGCACTTGTGCCCCAGATACGAAAAACATTAAAATAAAACGTCGGCAGCATGGCACCCGCTAAACAATAATTTTAACTCATGTTCGTAGCATGGCGATCCACGCCGATGCAAGAAACTGGACAAGCGGGCAAACTCGGGGCGAGAGTCGAGCTGCTCTCGCGTGAGTTACACCACATACGGCCAGAGCAATCGTGCAGTAGCACTTTTATTATTCAGAATTATAGCAGTCCGGCTGCTCCACGTAGTAACGTAGCTTGGATGACGTGAACAGAGCAAATGTGGGAACTTTTGGTAGGCTCCCGAATTTAAAAAACACCGTTGAGAAGTAAACGTAATGAAAACAGTCGATGCTCGAAGAGCTACTCGCCGTCACGCAACACACTGAATGCCAGAAGTCGCACTTATATCGATATACCCAAAAAATAACACAGAATATGCTCAGGACGAGCACGCGAGCGAACAAATACCAGCAAAAACGACCAAAAGGAACGGCTACCGGAAGTTTCCTAAGGGCGCCGGATGCCGGCGCACAGCGTTGCCAGAGCGCGGTGACGCTGGATGAAACCGTCTATATATAAATTAATATCCGATGCCAACATACCTTTAGGTTGTACGTACGCATTTTACTTTGAAAAATTCAAACAGTTCGGTAACGCCTCTGCGCCACGCGAGGGGCCTGCGTGGTAGGTGTTCGCGAGGACTATTTTCTTAACGGAAGACGCCGCCGGCGGCGGACCCTGGCACCGGATGCTTTACGACACAAGGTCCTTCACACTGTCTCATAAATAGGCGGCATGATACACACCGCCCGCGGCTTAGCGAATCCCCTGTTGACGCAATATGCCATAAAAATATTCATCATAATAAACACGCGTACATGCTGTGCCATAGTATGGAAATCATAATCATCAAAGAGCTAGTTGGGACATGATGTGTACCACCCGCTTCCTGGCTAATCTCCCGTTGTGGGTATGTGCCATAGTAAGGAAGTGATCATCATCGGGTGTATTCCAATTCTGGACAGCATCGGAGACAGTCTACGTAGACAGCTAAGGAGACAGCAGAGACAGCTTCGAGCACAAGTAAGGCAACGCGTTTCGAGTAGTCCGGAAGACGCTTCTGCGATGTGAGCCACCTCGCGGCGACAAAAGAAATGTTGAGCAAAGCAGACCTTAGTTCTGTATTTAAAGTTTTTGCGCCTGTGAACCCATGAAAAAAAAAAGGAACGTGGGCAGCTTGCACTAGTGGTGCAAGGCTGGAGTAAACAGCGGAGCTGATGCTCGACCTAGCTTCTTCCATGTTTTGCTAGGCTTCGCTAAGTTTTGCAAGGAAATGCTAAGTGCTGCTAGGCACGGTATTCCGAATCGACTCGCCGCCGACGCGCAAATTCTTGCTTGACCGCGCGACGCGCTAGAAGATGCGCGGCTTATTCTTCGGGTGTCTGGGTCTTCTTTGGTCGTCCCATGCCAAGGCTACATGTACTCGCCACAGAGTCAACGAGAATGCTGCCGCCGTCGCGGCGGCTCCGAGCTTTATCTATCCGGTGACGTCATGGCTAAGCTGCGTCTTCACCACGGTGCAAGAAATATTAGCCCCGAGAACGACCTACAGGCGCGCTGCGAGCGCCGCTCGCGTGACGTCAGGGCACGGACTCGCGAATGTGGTCTGCTGCCGTTCGGGCGCTGTCCGGGCACCTTCTGCAGTGTTTCCGTTTGTTCGCTGCCGTTCTCTGTGCTTGTATACTTATGACGGTCATCTCAAATACACTTTACGACGTCTTCATTCGCGCAAACCTATTAAAAGAACTTATTTCCTAGACGACAATTTACTTCTCAAAGGCAACGCTGCAGTGCCAGCCAAAGGAACTCAGACAAGCCCATTGCTTGTTTTTCATGCGCGGATGTAGACTTTGCAGATTGAGGGACTAATACAAAAGCATAAATAGTACGTGACTAATAAAAGCATAACCGCATAAACATAGCACATAACAATCCAGTTAGCATACCATACCTACATATGACTGCTACATTTACCTTGATTTTAACACATTAAAACGTGTTTGCATGTGGTAGAATAGTAATGGTATAATATATAATTTTTCATTTCTTCAGAGAAACGCTCGGCAGTAAGACGAGGACCTGACACTGCAGTTTAGTTTCAACAGGCACCACTTGTTCCTTTAACAACTTCTCAAAATTAGGCCGTCCTTGACCGCTAAATATCAAGTCGCGGTAATTTGAAGTAAAGCTAATTGAGGTTTACAGCTATTTGCAGAATACGCAAGGGATGTACCAATATTTATTCACTGCTTTGTGCTACACGTGCAACTCACTTGTGCAATTTACTGCTGCTTTTTTCTTGAGGAAGAGACCTCACGAATCTGTTTGGCGAACTGACACAGGCTGCTCGGCCCATATTTTTTTAGTGAGATATGCCTTTTGGGCCGTATGGCTGCAGTTTAAAAGAAGCCTAAGCCTCATTCATTAGCAGTATGAGGCTTATTGAAGATATTATTATTGCCCTGTGGAGGTCAAAAATCAAGTGAATTCATTTGATGCTTGTGGTGTCGTCTCTATTAGGCGGGTATGTGAGGTTCTCTTTTATGCAATCACGAAGCGAATTGTTCTCAGTTTCTGTAGTTAGACAACGCAGGATCCAGATATGGTGAGACAGATGGCGTGAGAATTTTCCTCTTCAGCGCAGCCTAAGCTGCGCTGTATAGCCTCGAGTATACCTTAGGCATTGCAATTAGCGCTGAAAGAACAGCTTCACGATTTCAATTCGAAGTTGTAGTGAACTGATGGGTTTCGCGAATAATGCGTGCCTCGCCATAACCACAGTCGCTAGATTTAGCTGAGTACGGGCAGTGCCATGATGTCGCTAAAGGCAACTGAGGGTCACTATGAAAAATTTTCCCACGTGCAATTGATAGGCTCTCGATCTTAACCACGAAACTGTTCTTTCAGGTGATTGCTGTTATGCCATTCGAGAAATATATGCATACTATACGTGACGCGCCGTCGTGTTAACAGCCATGAGCAATGTGTTTTCTGGGTACCTGTTTCAGAGGACGGTGAAAGTATTAGCAAACGTTTTCACGCGAAATGCGCGCCTAAGTCTTCCTTTTACGCATTAATAAAGTAGCCATATTTGACTAGAACAACTCACCATAGTAATAATAATCATCATAAAAGATTCGCTGTGCAGTTTCCGTGTAACACGCGTGTATAATATTGACATCAAATAAAAATGACAACATTTTTTGTCCTTGTAAAATGCATTGTCTCTCATAGCTAATCACTAAGGGAATGTTAAGTGTGTTGTGGAGCATCATACACAACTTCGTGTGTTGAAACTGCAGACATCCTTTTTACGCAAAATTTATGGACAGACACTGCGCATATAGGCATTGCAAAACCAGTAGACCCCTTCAATGCTACATAGCTTGCGATATCAACGCCGCAAATTTTCACGACTCGCGGTTTTGAAGAAACAGCCGTTCAGGCATGACAGCAAAAAAATGGACTTTATACGGAACCTCACGGCGACGGCGACGGTAGAAATCCGGTTGAAGTGTCCATATAATTTCTATCGCGATGCAAGAAGCCGACATATCCTTCAATAAGTACGGCTCGAGCCACCAATACCCCAAGGATGCACGAAGGGCACGAGCGCCGTCCTGCCCGAGATGATAAGTGGTTCTTGAGGGAAAGGGAAAGGTTGGCGCTATCTTCTGCAGCCCTTGAGGGAGCACGGCTCAGCGCCGAGACGTCACTCGTAGAGGGCGTCTCGGGCAGGACTTCTTGCCGCTAATAGGTGTGAACACTCGCCGCCCGCCGCGGCGGAGAGCCCGCACAGATCGTGTGCGCTGTAGCCACGCCCATCGGCCCCTGAGCCGCAGCGATTCCCCCCCCCCCCTCCACGCAGCTGCGGCCGGCGCATGTGCCACAGCTACACCGTCACGGCCGCCAGGATCGGCGCGCGGCCGGCCCGCCGCGCGCGCTGATCCACGCGGCCGTGACACGGTGGCAAACCACATGCGTCGGCCGCAGCTGCGCGGAATGGAGGGGGGGGGGGGGCACTAAGGCTCAGTGGCCGATGGGGCGTGGCTACAGCGAACACGATCTTGTCGCGCTGTTGGGCGGAGTATCAATACCAGCAGTATATTAAATGCGAAGCATTTGTTGCCGGCGGCTGTCTGTTGTCCCGCGTCCCACACCCCCACAGCGCATGGGCGTCCCCACCCTCTCTCTCCTCTCCTACGTTCCCCCCTTTCTCTCCTCTAGGAATCCTGTACGGAGCGGCGCCCGCGTCCCACACCCCTACATCGCATGCGCGGTCCTCCCCCTCTCTCTCCTCTCCTGCGCTCCCCCCTTTCTCTCCTCTAGGAATTCTGAGCGGCGCGCTCGACAGGTGGTGGGACAGCTGCATACTACGCTGGGGGTAGGCGCCACGGTAGTTCCGCGGTAGTTCCGCGGATCGCACGCGCCTCATTCTCGCTCCTGTGCAGGGCCGCGATGAGCGCTCGGACCGCTGCCGCAAAACCATCTCCCGCTCAAGCTAACCATCTTCCCGGTGCTTCGCATCCACACATGGTTCCCTTTAGCGGGAGATGAAGTAATATTTTCTTACACCGCGGCCGCCACATTTTCCGGGGCGTGGTTGGTCGAAACGTGCTGAGGCGCCGCCACAGGCGCCGGCTGCAGCCACGGACACCGCGTGCGTTCGGCGCCAACGCCGGGGAACGCGGACGGCGTCGGCAGCAGCTCTGCGCGTTGCCTCATTGGTGCTGCTACAATTTATTTCTCTTTCTTTCTAATTCTCTCTTCTGAGCATAGCGCGTGCCACACGCATGCTCTCCTTCCCTCTCAACGACCCAGGTCAAGGCAACACGTGCACGGCACGGAGAGGAGGCGAAGCACAAGCCGCTCCGTGAGGTGGTTGCTAGGCAACGCGCGGTGACCTAATCGTTCAGCGAGGTTTTTTGTACACGCTTCACGGACTGACGGTCGGCTTAAACATCTCCGCTGTTAAAACACTATGTGACTTACATTAAGGGCATAGTAAAGCGTGTCTACGTTTTCTTGTGCGCAGGCGACTTTCCCGTCGAATTTCCAAGTGCCCTGCTCAGCGGCCATCTTGTGTGAACAGGAAAGTAGCCCACATTGTTTTTGACTTCGACGCTGTCTTCCCGAAGCTGTTTACTTTGACCTCTTTGTCAGAATTGGAACGAGACTCTAGATGACCGCTGTCTGCTGAGCCGTTCACATTGCCGTCTACCGCGAGTATTGGAACACAACCATAGTCAACATGCGGACACGCTACTTTGCATATTCTCTGTTGTAGATACGTGCCATAGTATCGAAATCATCTTCATAAGCGACGCATGGCGACCATCTGGAAGGGCTAGTTGGTGTTCGCGCGACGGAAGCGTACAGGCGTTTCTGGCCTAATAAATTCCGCATTAAAAATAACTACAAAAGGATTTGTATACGTACTTGTTGATAATGGAGGCGATTACCATCATGGGCCTATATTTATATATATATTTATGTCCCATTACGCCTGTCTTGCGCTAGCCTGCAAATTTCCTAACTTCATCCCCCCACCTAATTTTCTGCCGTCCTCGACAGCACTTCCCTTCTCTAGGCATCCATTCTGTAGCTCGAATAATCCACCGGTTATCCATCCAACACTTTAGATGGACGGCCCAGCTTCACTTTTTCTCTTAATAAACCACAACTCTCTCTTCCTGTCTCTTAACGTTAGGCCTAATATTTTTCGTTTCATCGCTAATTATGTGGTCCTTAACTTGTTCTCGAGCTTCTTTGTTAACCTATAACTTTCTGCCCCATATGTTAGCACCGGCAGAAGAAATGATTCTGAACTGAATTGAGAGGTGAACATTCAGTAGGTTTTTCGCAGGTACATATTTAACCTACGCACTTCATACTTTCTGCACACGTCACCCATAGAGTGTCCCCGTTTCCACACAATGCGGAATTTATGCCCTATGAAGCACAGAAACATTAGAAGTGTTTTCTATTATGAGTCTAAACAGGCTGAAAAAGAGGGATTTACCCCTTTTCATTTAACCCTTATTAACACACACGTGAAAAATGTTCTGCGTATTACCTCTAACATTCCCCACCATTTCACAAAATATCAAATATTAAATGAGATACCATTCAGAAAAACGAAAAAACTCTTATTTAACGTATTTGAACGCTTTTAGTTGCCATGAGAGCTTCGTTGTAGTAAATTGTTTTAAATAAATGTATTTAAGGAGATGTTGGTGCCTATATGCGGCGCCGGCTACTCTTCTTCTCATACATGGTAGTTGTCCTCATAAAGTTGTCAAAAATCACAAAACTGGGCTAATAACCACATGTACGAATATTCACGTACTAAGTCCCAACTGCAATAAAAATAAACCCTTACAAAAAAAATTGTAGAAAAGTTCTTGAAAAGTGATTGGTCAATGCAGAAATAGCATTGAAAGCACATTGAGGCTTTGTTGAAACATTATTGAGGAAATTGTTGACAGGTATTGAAAATTGGTCCGCGACATTTTGTTGAAACATCATTTGGTCGTTTCAATTTGAGAAGTCATTGATGGATTGTTGAAACCATGTTGAATTCCAATATTGAAAGCCCATTAAAGAACTGTTGAAGATGTGTTGAATGTCAATATTGAAAACCTGTTGACACATTGTTGAAATATGTTGAATGCCAATATTGAAACCCCATTGGCATAAAGTTGGAACTGTGTTGAATGTCAATATTGAAACCCCATTGAGATATTATTGAAGCATTGTTGAACATCAATATTGAAACCCCATTGAAGTATTATTGGATGAGCATTAAACGTCATTATTGCTTGATGGAGGCAAAAGGTGCTACATATCAGAAACAGGACACAAGAGGAAGAACACAAACAACACACACTTTAAGCACCAAACGTGTGTGTTGTCTGTGTTCTTCCTCTTGTGTCCTGTTTCTGATGCACGACGCCTTTTGCCTCCATTATATTATACCAACAAGCCCAACATGCAATGTTAGTCAATAGTGCAACACCATTTAAATATTATTGGAGCAGTGTTGAACGTCACTATTGAAATCACTTGACACCCCACTGAAATATGCTGTTTGGTGAATAGTGTTGAAAACTGCACTAGACTTTTCTTTAAATACCGCTGAGCTACGTTGAGTCTCATAGCATTACCATTGATGCCATCCATATTGATGTGGTCCTTGCATACTAGAGGACAGGGGCAAACTTAAATGCAGGCACTTCTGTATTGCAGACCTGGGTCACCCAGGGATCAAAACCACTTTTAGATACAGCCTGTAACAAAACATATTATAGAGCTGCTAGCAGAGCCATTATGCCAGTTTTTGAATTCGCTTAACACACAAAATCAATACTCCTTCACGAAATCAACAGCTCAAAATTGATGTGGACAAAAACATTTTTTTCTAAATGAATTGTTTATTGAAGCCAAACATTTGTTAACTGTACAGCCATGTCTGCCTTGAGATCAAAAAATTCCTAAGACAATCTACAAACTGCCAGCAGCTTGATACAATAACGAAATTGAATACTGAGAGAAATTGAAGTAAATAGAAGATAAATATTATACAAGCATTACAGTAAATACAATTTAAACTGTACTTGATTTCTCTATTTGGTAGCCAGTAACTTAATAATCATAAGCCCACTGAGACATATTTATTGGTTAAATGGTGTGCCCACTTTACTAAATGTTATCTACCTCTGAAACGACATGGTAATTACAATAACTTGTGCCATGGCAGCAGTTTATTGTGCTGCATTGCTTGTTGCACGATCCAGTTGCGTTTTCTGCCATGATTACTAGGTTCCTGGGCAGGTCATTACATACCAAGCGATTTATTCACTTTGACTAAAGATTTATATCTGATAGACCGTGGCCATTAGTTACCTGCTGGAAGACTTAAATAGAACTGGCATGAGGAAAATTTTTTTTAATTTTCGAGTGCCGCAAAACAAGTTAGAATGAAAGAATTTGCAAGAAATCAGATTTCATGCGTACATGAAAGAAAGCACATCGCTGCCTTGCACGAGAACTGTTGTTGCACTCTGAATTTAAGTAAACTTTTACCACTTAGTTCTTACTGTTTTCAAATAGCAAAATAAACCATTACTACAAACGTATGTTAATATGTAGTTTTTCTTAAACAGAACCACTCTGACAATAGCACAGATTCCACTTTACGGTGTACGTATGAAACCTAACTTTCTGTAAAATTTCTCACTGTGCCTACTTTTACTTTATCAAACAAACTTGAAATGGTGTGCCGTCATGGAACAGTCTTGGCATGAAATGACCCGAGATACCTATGAAATAAAATAGTCAAGAAACACTATCTTTTGTAGAAATATATTAAGGATTTACGTAAAAATGTACTAAAATACAAAGTGCTACACTTGTGCAATTAATTATTAACCACAACACAGTACTTGTGTCTGAACCATCCAACCTAGGCTTTTCAGGTGACTAGAAACATCATAATAATAAAAAAATGTTGAGGGCTGCAAGTGCACAACACTTGAACTGTCCACAGACTTGAGCTCTTCTGGACACTTCAGGTCCCTTGTGAGAAGTGAGGCCAGATTGTTCTTAATGTAGGCCATGTTTGTGCCAGGAAACTTGTGACAGGTAAAGCCTGTAAAAAAAAGGAAAAACCGCATGACGTTAAAGATCAATGTTCCACATGCAAAAGTGCGACATACAGTACGCCCTGTTATAATGAAACTGTTCCATTTGTTTTGTTTATTCCAAGTTTTCACGAGTTCATTTCTAGAGAATGACCCGCTTTCAAAGTGGAGTGGCACCGGATGAATCCACTTAGTACAATATGCAGAACGCAAACAGGAAAAGCCCACTGTGGCAGAATAACTTCATAAATATCCTTGGTGTGAAAATGTGAACGTTGCTGGCTTAGGAACAAAATGGCGGAAAAAATACTTCATACTGTTCGTGAAAAAACTTAAAGGTAGACTACTGGCAACTAAAATTAGTTCTCTCAAAATTCATAATCAAAATGTGCTGCACTTTATTGCACTTTTCCTTGCAAGAGTTGCTCCAAATACGATTATGTGACCAGAATTGAGTATGGTATATCTGAATTTGTTTTACGAGCTCATATGCTGCTGGAGTGCTCTTCTCACATTATGATAGTCATTATTATGCCTCTCTACTTAAAAGAAATTACTGCTTATAGCGAGGATTTACTGCAGTTGCACGCTGACCTGGTTACACTAACACAAATAAATGCGAAGAAGAAATACGAAGAAATGCTCAGTCTTACAAGAGAAATATGCAAGTGTACTGGCTCTGCTAATCCTTTGAGGGTCACTGCCATGCATGTAGAGTGGTGGAAACAAATCGTGTGGTCACGACCATAAATATAAGGCGGCGAAAGAACATATAAATAAACATACCTTTTAAGAATGAAGTGTCCCCAAGCATCACATTATAGATTGTGTAACCTTCTGCGACTTCTATAAAAATACTGATTGTGTTGTTGCCCCTTGGCTTCTTCGAAAACTGATCTTTCTCTTTATTCTATGGTGCCCATCACTGCAGTAGTTTGGGAGTATTGACCTAGTTTAATGTTTTGTGAGTGTCATTACATTTAAGAAATGTGATTATGCTAGTTTGCCCTGCATGCTACAATAAACATGGTGTAAAACAGCGGACACTAAGAAACCTTTGTCACTATGTGTCCTAAAAATTATTTACCCATTTTTTTCTCTAAAGGTCACTCTGAAGAACAATCCAGAATAAAAATATAACGCTTAAATTGGGGGACGTTTATGAGAAAATATGTGATCCTCAAAGGGTTAAACATGAACACCTACAAAGCTCATTCAATCTTTCATAAATCTAAACCCATAGTACTTGAGCACTGGTTTATAATAACGCTGAAAACAGGCAAGTGCGTCCTTGAAGTAAGAAAGCAGGAGACATTTCCAACAATTTCAGAGTGGGAGCTGTGGACATATCTCATGTTCTGTAAGAAGCTTTATATAGTAGCTGCCAAGGGCCTACTGAGTACTGATCATTTTATGGGAACGTGAGGAAAAGTCAAATAAATACCTTTGTTTTTTCCACATCCTAGAATACAATGTGATAAATTGGATCTTAACTGGTTGAGTGCCTAGAATGAATGGACATTGCTAAACATAGCATTGTTGACAACGAAGTTGGCAACTGTTCCTATTGTTGCTTTGATCGAAACAACCAAACAATTATGCCCCGTAACTTAAGCTCCCTCTGCTTAAAGGCTACTGTCTGCCACCACATTGACCTCCTTCAAGACAGGAGCAACTTTAATTCAATGTGGTCTGTTGAAATAGGTGAAACCACTATGTTTTGCGCTACAGAATCTGGAGGGCCATTTTGATTGCTGAAATTTGGTGGAAGTGCTGTCCCTGGAGTTGAGCAGTGACTGCACTTGAGCATAGCTTCTCCACAATTCCTATACTATAACAACACTTTCAAGCTACTTAAGCACACCCGCTATAGCACCAGATTGGTTGTAAGCTTCAGTTGGTACTACAGATGGGTAGTTGCTTCATTGCAAATGTTCATTGCAATGACAGTCAAGTAGTGCAACTAATTCGCAAATACACTTAACTTTGTCAGTTGGAGCCACCAATCACTTCCGTCGGTTAAGGCTGCTTTTAAAATTTAGCACTTTAGTATGGAGGCGTTAGACACTTGAGATGAAATGAACATTCATTCCAAATAGTAGGCTATTGTAGCACGTAGTTGCAGACACAGGCTACTTGAAAGTCATTTGTTGTGCTAATAGCAAGCTGGTAATTCCAAGTACAAAATGTAAATGCAAAAATGCAATGGGAAAAAGGATGTACGGTACTGGCCTATAACAGCGTTGTCCCTGATAAGGCCAAGAGCCTCTTTTTGCCTATTGGTGGTGTTGTTTCCGAGAAGTGAGTGGCCCATGAGGTTCTCTGTGAACACATGGTGAATCAAGGCCCTTGCAAACTTGCCTGGTCCACCATGGCAAGCTGTGCCAGGATCATCTGAATGAGCACTTCTCAACCTATGTGAAACGGCACGTTTAGGCAAATATTAGTGAGGTAGTTTAAGGATTTTAAGCACATTTACACAACAGCCACACTCCGAATAAATCACAGAAATACTGCCTGCTCCAGACCTAAAATGTGAACTAATGTCACTAATAAAAACAACTAAAACTAATGTCATAGCTTGGTATGCTGTTAGGATGCCATGTGCTTCAAAAAAAACAAGGATTCACCCAGTACAAAATAAAATAGTAAGTAAACCAAAGCATTGAAAACTTTAATGCAAGTAGCATTTTTAGGATACTTCACATACTTTCGGGTGTCTGTCTTTAACCATATTCCAGCCAATTTGTGTCACTTGGTGGTCAATGGCCTAATGGGTAGGGCTGCTATGTAGACGGGAAGTGGGTTAATAACCATCTGATGGACCTGCTTGGATCTCTCGGTATGTGACTCATAGTATGTGCCACTCTTCAATGAACCTCTTTCACGCCATCGTGGGCAACTGCTGTGTTGGCAAGCAGCAGTAGCAGCTCAAACAGGAAGATAACTGTCGACGTTAATGCGATTACCACTACACATCCGATTCGCTTGCTGTGTCCCAGACCTACTCAGCTGAATGTGTACATAAGACACAAAGACAGGGTGTGCCAACTGCCCTACTCATCAAATAAATGAATCGACTCGCAAATCAAAGGCTATGCAAAATCGCAAAGGAGACACTTAATGGTACCATTTTTACTAAATCTTAACGAGAATACCTCCCGGCAATACATTCTCCTGGCAACAGTGGATTTGATGATGGTGACGCTAAACGATAAATGGCCAAAGAATTCACCTTTCGCATTCCGGCTGTGGCGTCGCCAGGCTCATTTTGATTCTGAAAACAGATGTCAGTATTAAAATGTGACGCCACGATAACTCAAAAGCAACAATCAAAACATCTATATGGACGATTAGGCCGACATAAATGGATGGATATAAATGACTGATTGAAAACATTAAAGCATGGCTGCTCTTGCCACTGGCAGTGTGAGGTGGACAAATAAATTATTTTCAATTTCTCTCCTAAATCGTAAAATTATTTTTGCTCATCTACTGCATGAACTGTTGCGGCCACATCTTAAAGGTAGCTCGTTCATATAAAACCAGTGTTGCATTTTTTGACTCCCCGTCTAACTGCTGCTACCGCAGTTTGCTTACTCTCTAAGTATTCCACAGAACTGCTCCACCAACAAACCATTGTTCCAAGCTTATGGCAAAGCGTCTTTTAGATCACAAGGATACGCTCCCCTTTAACTCTCTGTCCTCTTTAGTGTGTGAATTCAAAGCAAAAATAACTTATTGACATAGCTGTCTGCTTCTATCTCATAAAAAGCCTTGCTAATTTTTGACATTTGTCGATAACGCTTACATGCCACTGGGAGCACAGTGGGACGACACGGCAAATAGACCAAGCATCTCGTTCCTTTACTGATTTTCGAACTTGGTTAAATCAATCAGTTACTGAAGGGCCAAAGGCTGAAACTTCACACGATGACATTATTTTGAATGTTTCATCCCACTAAAGCGGAACATAGAATCCCTTCAGAATCTGCCTTTTCCGTGAATATAGAGCGCCTACGCGAAGTACTCGATGGCATCGAAGGGAGATAATGGTTAAAAAAAAAGTTCACCGCGCGCGTACCGGCGGAAAACAAACCACACATAACCTGATGAACAGCATTCACTGGCATCAGCCCTTTTTAGGGGCGAAGCTCCTTAGGGTGTGGGTCTGTCCCTCCTCTGTAGTATGTAGTAGTAGTAGTCGTCGTCGTCGTCGTAATAGGTAGCCACGTCTACTTTTATGAAAAAAAAATTCCGAAAGTTGTGTCCGTAGCGCGGTATCGAACCAGGGACCCCTCACTTCCGAACGCGCGGCGCTAACCACTACGCCACGAACCGCAGATGGACATACGCACCACGATGACAATAAATACCCAACATTAACGAAAGACTGCGCGTTTCTAACGCGTTTGTGCTAGCGCGTTACGGCTCGTGTAAGAAGGTGGTGTAAGACGCTGTGGCCTCTCCGCCTTACCCCGTATTCATAAACGCTCCTCGACTTGAACTTGACTTGCCACTGCCTTGGGCAGCGCGTTCGAAACGCGTTGAAGGCGGTGGCAAGTCAAGTTCAAGTCGAGGAGCGTTTATGAATACGGGGGTTATACTCTCTCAGCAGTCATGTGATGGCGTCGGAAACGCGGTGCACGTTCCGGCATGTGTAAACGGCTGCGTAAGACGCTGTGGCCTCTCCCCCTTGCTAGAGAGTACTCCACGTTTCTAACGCGTTTGTGCTAGCGTCCCCTTAAGCGCGAGATGGTGCAATTATAATGAAAGGCGCTGTTATAAAATAGGAATGACATCCCATATGGCGCGTGTCATTGGTGGAAGTCAATCGTTCGATTTAGTGGGGCGAGACTGGGCGAATTACACGGAAGATTCACGGTTTACCGATGATTCCCTCCGGAGCTTCGCCCACTCATCATCATTCACCCCGTAAATATGCGGTGTTTTTTTATCTCACCTGTCACATAGAATCACATATACGCCATTGCAATTCTTTATTATTATCGCGCCACAGCGCGTGTCTACCGCACGGCGTGTCAGCGGACTCTGGGCACTCGATCCTGAAGCGAACAGCGCAGCAGAATACATTAGAACGGCAAAACGCCGCGCGCATATTTTCGCCGATCCCGACACGCCATGTAATAGATGCACGTCAATGGACGGCGTTGCGCGAACGAAATATACTTGATCACAGTACAGTTCGGATTATTTCACGTCGCATTGTTTACACGAAAACGGCAAAGCCCGAGCGCTCATTAATAAGACTAATTTCAATCGGTGCTGGAACACCGTACCAAAAAATGTCACAGTTTCGCCCTAAGGGCGAAGCAATGAATGCGATAGCAACACAGCAATGTCATTCGAAGTAAGGTGAGCGGCTTTGGTAGCAATATGAATTGTAGTAAACATAAGCTCATTAAGTAAGCAGGTGTGCTGCGGCGTAAGTAGACCGACATGAAGAAAGACTCGATGACCACGAGAAGGCGCGTGTGAAACGGTGGTGTTGATCAGAAGCGCTTCCCGTGGGCAGCGCGTGCGAAGGGACACACCTGTAGCGCTGCACTGCCGATCCGGGCAGCATTGCATGTGTAGCGTGCGTTGGAAAATGTGACCCGACTATTACTAACTGAATGAACAAGCGTGGTGTGAGCGCACACAAACAAACACGAATAGATCACACTGAATGACTGCAGACAACGACTGTCAAAACGCTGGCAGCAAGCATACGCCGCAGCGGCGGAAGGTACGTGCGGTCTATCGCTCCAACGGAAACTGAGCGGCGAATGCACAGCGCATAAAGGTCAGAGCCGTGTGGAGATAAGAGACGGTGCGGGACGAAGCGAACGGCGC
>NC_051156.1:42931210-42956591 GCF_013339745.2 Dermacentor silvarum
ACAATCCATCGGTTTCTTTATAGACATGATATCAAAGCATAAGCTTAGTTCAAGTTGAGTTACTGAAGTGTCTGGAATAATTATAATTGATCAGAAATCACTTATTACTGCTTACCAAAGCACAGAACACCAACGCCGGGATGCGAGTGCGAAAAAGAAACACCTAAGTCAAAGTTTAACGTTGTCTAGTCTTTTAAGCATGAAATGCTTTTAGCTCCCGTTGTCGGCGATCTTCAAGTGACCTTGAGCCAAAAGCCAAAGCTGTTATCCGGGCATTCAAAACGAGAACATTCCGGCAAATTGAAAAGGAAATTTAGTCACCCGTAGGCACGAGTACAACTGTGGCATGGACGTAGAGTGCAATATAGCGTACCGTACATGCAATGCATTGTACTTGATATAAACAATACATATGAGCAAACAAAATAGTAAATGGTGTCTGCTTGACACTGGCTTTGCCACATATCAAAAACCACTATGACAAGTTGCGAGAACAAAACGAGATCATCCGAGCAACCAGTCAAACTTGAAAAAAGGCGGTCTCTGGCACCAACCCTTTACTACACATGCTAGTTACTCTCCAAACAAATTACAAAAAAATATTGCTTTCGATTTCTTCCCAAAGTTTCTTGACAATATCACTCAAGCTGTAACTTCTATTACGCTGAAGTTTTATTTATCATTTCCAATGGCGACGTTCAAAAGGCAGATAGATACAGGGGCAGATAAAGTGGGCCGATCCTGGAGGCAGTGCAGAAAGGGTCCAAGATCAATGGCACATATCCCCTGTGGTCACGCGGACCTGTAACGCTTCCTTGAACTGCCCTTCTCATACGTGGGACCTAAAGAGACAAAATCAACAGCCCTCCCTTCCTCTGTCGAGAAAATGGAGTACTGACTATTGATATGTTGTTCGCATATTGTTGAGGAATTGTTGACACAATATCCTTTCAATAATGCCTCAATAGTTATTGAACGTACACAACAATACCTCAACAATAATGTTGTTGAGCACCTCACAACAGTAAAGTCATTGACTAATTGTTGTTGACATATTGTTGAATAATGTTGAGTATTATTGAGAAGTGTTGAGCAATATTGACATTGAATATATATCTGAAAGCAAAGCTTGTCGCCGTAAGCATCTTACGTAAGCAAAGGCATATCTTACGTAAGCAAAGCTTGTCGTCCGATTCTAGTAAGCGAAGCTTGTCGTCCGATTCTAGCATGCTGATTCTAGCGTGACGGCTTCCGAAGCCCAGGCGAAACGTCGGCGAAGAGCCGCTGACCCTGAATTTAGGGTAAACGAAGCGGAACGCCTGCGGCAGCGTCGTTTTGCCACAAGCTCCGCCAGTTACGACTCGAGAGATAGGCATTTGGTTCAAGATATGTGACACTCTATATATTTAGTGGTGATTAAGTGAACAATAAAACAATATATATGTGTAAAACACATACACGTCTATATGTGCGTGTTTCAGATATATATTTAATGTCAATATTGCTCAACAATTCTCAATAGTATTCAACATTATTCAACAATATGTCAACAACAATTAGTCAATGACTTTACTGTTGTGAAACGCTCAACAACTTTATTGTTGAGGTATTATTGTGTACGTTCAATAACTATTGAGACATTATTGAAAGGTTATTGTGTCAACCATTCCTCAACAATATGCCAACAACATTTCAATAGTATTTTTTATAAGGGAATGTTCGCGCAACAGAAGAGTTCACATAACATAAATACTCATAAAACCGAAGTGTTCACACACAACACATGAGTTCACAAAGCATAAATGTTCACAAAACCAAGATGTTCACACAGAAGATGTTGGGAACTTGCAAATTAGGTCCCTCTTGAATGCCGCGCTCTAAATACAACAGTATTTTACGCAGGCACCAATGCTACATGAAAACGAAGACACAATAAACATGTAATCCAGACTGCCTGTTAACAATAACAATTCCAGCAATAAGTGATATCTGACTTAGTAATTTTGTGATATTTTTGAGCCCTCCAAAAATTGTACTAAGGCGCGTGAAGCAATGTTTTGTACTTTTTCTGTTGGCCATGGACCCAAAGTTTTTCTATGGATAGTGGTCGTCTATCCAAGTCATGTAGTTTTTCTGAAAGCTTCTTACGGGGAGCATCATGTGTTTTACAGTGTAGAAGAAGGTGTTCTATGTCTTCTTAAGCCTCTCCACATGAGCAAGTAGCACTATTAGTTTTTCTTCTCCTATACAGGAAGCTTTTAGTATGGGCAGTGCCTAGCCGAAGCCTATGTACTGTTGTTTCAACCGATCGGTTCATTTTAAACGGAATATTGAATTCTATTCCAGGATCAATATTATATAATTGAGAGTTCTGCGCATCATTTATGAACCAAGTTTCCTTGGACAATATACCGCATAGTTTGTTCAATAAACAACGCGCATCACTCGTTGCTAGAGGAACTAGTGATAAATTCACTATTTGGATGAGCTGCACGTGCCACGTGGTCAGCCGTTACATTTCCTATGACTTCACAGTGACTTGTAATCTACTGGAAAGTTATGTTGCAGATCTTTCGCTATGGCGTATGTCTTCTGTATTTCGTATGCCAATGTGCTGTTTGTTTTTCTTAAGCTGATTTCATTTAAGCTCAGCAATGAGGCTTGCGAATCACTCAGAATTACCCAGCGAAGAGGTCCTGAATGCTGACATATGTAACTTAAAGCAGAAAATATGGCGTAAAGTTCTGCTGTTGTGGACGTTGTAAATTGGCAAAGCTTATAAGCTCTTTTCTCTTGGTATGCAGGTATATAAAATGCTGATGTAGAGCTTTGTTTCCAGCATGATCCATCGGTATATACGTGAATACGAATTACGTAGTTAGTGTAGAGATGTGATAAAGCTAATTGCTTTATCGCAAACTACGGGCATATCACATTTACGGCCTATTCCAGGAATTGAAATGACTATTTCTGGAATTGCAAGTCGCCATGGGGAATGAGTTGCGTATGCAGGCCAGTATTCGTAAGCAGGTAGTAAGTTTTTGCACCGCCGTATTTCATCATGTATGCGTGCAGCGGTTCTATGCTGAAGGTCTTGGCATAGTGGATGATTAGCGTGTTGTGTTGCCAAACGAAAAAAGTGACAAGTTTCCGTAAATCTTAGTGCATGAAAAGTTGTTTGGCGGGACTCAGCAATTACCAAAGCACTGGAAGATGCACGGGGAACGCCAAGACATATGCGAAGGCTTCTGGCCCTTAATCTTTGAATTGTTTCCTCTAGATTACGGGATATTCCATGTAGCACAGGGGCAGAGTATGCTATTCTTTGTGTAATGATCGCCGAGTGAAGGCGTAATAAAGAAGAGGTTGAACTACCCCATTTCACTCCAACAAATCGACGAAGAATGTTGATTAGGGAGTTGACTTTCTCTTCTAATGCTTTTATTTGGGGAGCCCATGATAGCCGTCTGTCCATAATAATACCCAAGAACTTGTGTTGTTGCACAAGTTGCAAACGCTGAGGGTCTAGCACGAGCTGGAATCTCGAGGCATTTCCTTGTAAAAGGAAGTACAGCAGTTTTCTCAAGTGAAATAATCATACTTCTACTTTTCAAAAAATCATTAATCACTGTTAGGCCAGCTTGTAACTTTTGCTGAACGGCTTGAGTACTCGTGCCAGATACCCATATGCACAAGTCGTCTGCATATAGTGAATAATGCAAGGTAGCAGGCAAGATATGGGGTAATTCAGCCATTACACCAGGGGCGTAGCCAGAAATTTTTTTCGGGGGGTTTTCATCGGCCCGACCGGGGGGGGGGGGAGCCGATGCTTTCCTCTACGTGCCGTGATCGATAATAAATATCGGTAGCTTCAGCAGACTCTGTGCATGTATATCCAAGACATGGGACCCCCCCCCCCCCCTCGCGTGTGTGTGTGCTTGTGAAGAAATTAAGTAAAAAGTAATGTAAGCTCAGTAAAATACAGTAAGTACGACAGGTACAGTGGGCGTTTGGAGCAACCGTCTCTCATCTCGCCACTGAATGGACCAGTCTTCGAAAACGCATCATTGAGACGACCCGCCCGATCGGAGAAGACATCATTAATTGTTAATCTCCGTTAAGCGTAGATGGGGTCGTTCTCGTCGGGGCGAAGTGCGTTTCACAGGTCAAGGACGGCTATACATGTGAAAATGCACGTGTTACCAGGCTATACCTACTCCCATAGCAATAGCTTGTTCGCTGCGTCTTTGCGCTAGAAAACATACATACGCGCAAAAACGAGTAATGCTTTTTTGTTTTTACGAAGCTTTCGTCGCCTTGCATTTCCTGCGGCAAGTGCATGGGCCGCTGTGTCTTCCGCTATGTGCGAGCGTGCAGCCGTCATTTGCCTTTACGTCAACAGATTCAGAATTGTACAGAATATTTCACCGCACTGCATAGTTATGGCATGTGTACGCATTTTAAGTAGTGCGTGCGAGTCATTTCTGCTTCACTTAGGCCGGTGCAAACAGGAAGCGGCCTTGTACCTCACAGAATCTCGACTGATTGGTGTACTAGTGATGCAGGAATTAACTCCGGTCTTGTTCAGTGCATAGTGCACATAATCAATTTCTCAGGACGCGTGAACTCCGACGAGAACTGTCAGAGCCTGCAAAAAAAGAGTTTACTTACGCTGTACTGCGCACAGCAGTAATCCATGCTTGTCGGCTGTCTGTTTCGTGCATTCTGTTGCGAGTCGGTGGAATTTCACTGCTGGCATCAACCCTTTCGTGTGTACATTGCTGGTTTGGGATTCCACAACACAACAGCAACTACCAGCCTTTCGTAATTGCTGGTTTGGGATTCAGCAACACAACAGTAACTACCAGCCTTCCGTAGGGGCGCAATCGCAAACGAGAGACGTTTTGCGCTGCAGACTATGGCTACGTTCACACTTGGGAAGCGGCAAGCGGGTGGAGAGGCCAAACGGCCGGAAAGGCCAAAGCGGCCGGAAAATCTTTTCCGCGCATGTCCAAGTTCACATTTGTTTTGCTGCGGCCGCCGCTGCCGCTTTCGTCCACATCCATCTAGTCTGCGTACATTTGTCGGCATGGTGGCGCTCATTATCGCATTATTTCGAGCGGTATGTTCATTCACTGACCCACCCGTCATCAAAAGTGATCATCCTGCGCAATTTCGCGGGTCATCTGCGACCTTCGGTAAGTTCCTCGTTGGCGTTCCGTAATTCTCCTCACACGGGCGCGGTAGCGCTATGTCACAGGTTGCTGCCTAGGCGTGATTATATTTCTTTAATAGCTTTTATTTACAAGTTGTAATAACATTTCATCATTTCGTATTATTTTCGGCGCCTCCAGGACACGAAAGCGGCAATGGGAACACCAAAGCTAAAACCCGGGCTGGCCCTTGTGTTGAGGCTCGCCGAAGCCTGCGCGTCCTACGTGAGACCTACGCTCCCAATCTATCGTCGCGACGAGAAAAGCACCCCGCGACTTCTGCAACATACCGTGCACGTGCGAGGAGAATTATGGAGCGCCAACGAGGAATCTGCCTAACTATTGTCTGTCATGGAAGTGGAAGAAGAAATGGCTTTTATACTTCTACCTACTTGTTTTCTAGAAATGGACAATGAATAAACGGAAGACAAGAAAACCTCAGAAACGGCAGTGGTGGGTTCGCCTGGCTTTGCTAAAGTGGTTGGGTCACGCCAAGGCTTCGTTGCCGCACCTCCTGTCGCGCGACGTTGAATTATATCGCGACTATTGCTGACAGTACGTTTTAGTACTTCTCTTGTCGTAGAGCAAGGGATGGTTCTTGATCGCGTCGATCAGCATTGCAGCCTACACTTTTGGTGCCATGTTCAATGTTACGACCGGAAGTTTACATGCTAGTGTAGCTTCCGGTCGAGCAGAACGACTTTCCGCCACGTTTCCGCTTCGCCATGGCGAAAAAATCGGTCCGAGACCAATTTGGCTCGCCGCCTATTTTTCTGCCTGTTTTACCACCTAGGCGGGCGGATTTTTGCAAGATTTTGCCGCTTCCGCCAGCTTCGAAACCAAGTTCCTACGCGAACGCGGCCTAACCGGCACCTGAAGGGAAGCGGCGGAAATGTATACCGGAAATTTCGACCAACTGGGGACTTTAACGTGCACCTAAATCTAAGTAAACGGGCCTCGAGCATTTTCGCCTTCATCTAAAATGCGGCTGCCGCATTTGTTGCTTCATTTGTTGCTTCATTTGTTGCGCATTTGTTGCGCATTTGTTGTTTCAGAATGCGGCCGCCACATTCGCGCCCAAAACCTCACAGAGTGTCAAGGCCTCGACAAACACCGTGACAGTTTTTTTTCATGTGCAGACATGATTCGCTGTAAATTACCAACCCAAACGGAAGCGCCCAGGAATGAAAGTGTGAAAGTAGCACCAGTTTCTTGAAATACGTCAGCGCGAAGCGACGAGAGCAAAGGGTGGGTGGGTTAGTGGGGGGGGGGGGTGCAAAAAATTTCGCTTAAACCCCCCCCCCCCCCCCCCTTGGCTACGCCACTGCATTACACAGTTAAATAAAAATGGAATGAGTACACTACCTTGTGGAACGCCTTGATTCACTTTATGCTCTGTGCTTTTGCCATCAGCAGTTTCAATATAGATTTTCCCGTCCCTTAAGAATTCCGCAATCCATCTCAGTGTTCGGCCAACTATGCCCAACTGAATGAACCCATGCAGTACGTGAGTGTGGCTGGCTGTGTCAAATGCACGTTTTATGTCTAGAAACACTGCAATGGTGATTCTTCCACAGCTCCTCTCCTGATCTACGTATGTTACAAGATCTAAAATAGCATCTATCGCACACCGGCGCCTGCGGAAGCCTGCCATATTTTCGGGCAGTGCGTTGGTGCATTCTGTCCACCACTGAAGCCTAGCATCAATCATCTTTTCCATAAGTTTACAAACGCAACTTGTCAGGCTTACAGGGCGGAAAGAATCTAACCATAAAGGTGTTTTACCCGGTTTTAGTATAGGAACCACTCGCGCAATTTTCCAAGAAGGAAGACGTTTCGATATTCAGGCATCATTCAGTAATTTTAATCAAGTATTTGTGGCTACAGGACCCAGGTTTTTCAGGGCAGCATATGAGACCCCGTCAGGTCCAGCTGCTGTCCTCTGGCGGCACGATACAAGTGTGTTGTGGTAAAATTTTTTAGCGTAACTTTCATGCAGACACATCCTCATATTGAACTTGGCAAGACATATAGCAAGTATCAAATACGGATATAAAAAATTCCATCCAGCGTTCTAATGGTATTGTAATGATTCGGCACATTTTGCAACTTAAGGTCTTTTTCACCCGCATATCAAGATAAGTTGTTATTACGCAATCAAATTCGACCGCCACGCCTGTCAGATGTTTTATTTCTTTTTTGAAGGTGAGGACAGACTGAGACTGCAACCTTATGTCGCTTATACCTGGGCTATCCTATTCGACTATCCCTCTTCCGTCTCTGCAATCAGCCATCCGCGATTCGTGAAACATATTTCGGGCTACCCCCACTACGCTTGTCACGCGACGTCATGAAAACCGCAAAAACTCCCCATCTGATGTAACGCGTACACAGTCACTATGCGTTATTACCCAAAGAAAATAAAAAATAATTATTTCTGATCCCCCACCTTTTTCGCAATCAGCTCATCATTATAAGTTAAAGGTTTTCGAGCTTTCCGTCATGCAGTGCCATAAATTCGTAAATACTCGCCACGTGAAAGTGTCGTTTACGCATAAACATGCATTAATATGCCGAACAAAACTCTTTTTTTTTCGGAATAGTTGGAGGCTATCCCGTTCCGAAAGCAATAGAAGATGAATACCCACCGAACGCCCTGGCACTGGCTACTCATAGCTGCCGGAGACAATGAATTTTCTTGCGTATTATAGACATTTTATGTCCCAATATAGCGTTGTAGAGGCCTTTGGATACGTATACGAGATCGCTCTGCCAACTTTCCTTCGCTGCGAATCAGTTTTAGTCACATCTTTAACCTTCGGTTGCGCACCGCCACTATTTTCTACCAACCACCCCAAGCTAAGCAAGCGGAAGCGGCCAAATCGCAGATGCAGGCAACACCCTCCTCCTACGTTTGTGCACTTTTTATGCGCTAGCTCGACCCAACGAAACCCTCTGCACTTCTATTGCCACTGAAACTATTGCCAGCCAATTAGATAAGAAAAATCTGTCGAGGTAGACCATCCTATTCGCTTTGAAAGCAAATAAATGGGACCTACTGTAAACGAGGAGAGCATTTGATTTGGTGGCTCAAACAACGCTGCGGCTCATCGACCGATGCTTGCGTGGGTGGCTACGTAAATTTGACGTCAGGAGGTGGGAATAAAAACCGATTAAAATAGTTTTACGTTCTAGGCCACCAAGAAATATATAAATTTGAACAGGTGGCCGTGGTCTCGTCGGTTTGTTCATGTACCTCACCATTCCCGACACTAAAATGTTATAATCATCGGACCACCCTACTACTGCCGTGAAAGCGTTCAATAATGCACCGTTTAGCACATGGACGAATGAATGATAAAATAGTTTCGGTGTAAGAATGCATCAGCCAAAGCTAAACGAAACTTGGCGCCTTTATTCAAACATTCTTGTAAACCAGCACTTCAGAGTTCAACAATTTCCACCGCATCGTGCGACAGCTACACCGGCAATGCGTGGCATTTTTGCTGTTTAGCACATTTTCTAGCCTTTTTCTTCGCGCAACTATTGTTTTTGGACATGGTATTGCTAAGCCCTCACAAGCTTAAAGAGATAGGGGTAGTTAGTATTTTAACACGAAAGTGTTTTATGCCGGGATCCACCAAGACTTCACTGACGTATTTCCGTCACGGAAATACGTTATAGAACATAATACAAAGAAAGAAACCAGAAGAAAAAGTTCCACAAACATGCAAAAATTTGGAAATCGAACCCACGACCTCTCGGTCCGCGACGATAGATCGCCGAGCGTTTAACCCATTGCGCCACAAACGCATTTGCAGAGAGCTACACAGACGCGCCTTATATATCTAACACTCCTCCGTGTACCCGCGCTCTTGCTCGGGGCGGTGCCGCCGCCTACGAGCAGAAAAGAGAAGTACTGCATTATGACACTAACGCGCACCGACAGTGAACGCTTCGGTGGTCTCAGCACTACGACGCCTCGATGCCAGCATTCGAAGGGACGCTGGCATCAAGAAGCACTACCAACGCTAGGTGGCGTTCACCGTACTCAGCACAACGGAGCGTGGCCTCCGCAATTAGCTCTGAAAATGTTTCTGAAGTTGATCGCGGAGGCTGCAATTACGACGCGCTGTACGCGCTGATTTGACTCGGTGACGATTCAGTTACGTGCTTTGTCTTGCGCGTTGTATTAGTGTGTCAGTTACGTGCTTCGTCTTTCGCGTTGCGCTAGCGTGTGCAGCGTAGTGCAGCTTCCATATGCACGACGGTTGCTCATGGTAATCGACGTTGGTAGTCGTGATGGAGGAGACGTGCCACCAGGCGTCAGCGTGGGTGCATCAACGCCTAAGGGCGCTTTAGCCACAAAACACCAATAGACATTATATATCAATGTGCAATAAACATTACACTACTTCTGTGAAGACACGTTTCACTTTCGTGTTCTATACCGATTCCTATATAAGAGGGATCAACCACATTTTTTCAATAAAGTGGCAGGACAAAGAGTTTTGGTGCGCGTTAGGAATAACCACCTCACACTTTGGAAAAAGTAAAGGAAGCATTTGAAATCGGCACAGTATTTTGATAAACCACCAGAAGCCTAAATATTATTACAGTCAATGTAGCCGCATTAGTAGAAGAGGAGGAGTGTTAGCGGAGAAGACGAAGAAGAGAACTCTTCTGGCTCGTCGGAGGCTCGCCCTGAGGCCTGTTCAATAAACAGCGTTTGTCGCGCGTCGTAACAGTTTTTGGTGGAAGGTGCGGGGTACGCCAAGTAACGACGGACCCGGAGCCATTTATTCTTCACCGGAGTCGTCGCCTCGCCGGACTACCCCCTGCGCCTGTTAACATGACCAACGAAGGAGACGCTCGGGGACCGATAGCTGCCGCTCCGGGATCAATGCCTGCTGGTACGTGGCGCTACTACCGAGAACCTAGGGTTTTCGCCGGGAGAGCAGGTGAAGATGTAGAAGAATGGCTCAGACATTACCAACGGGTAAGCAAGTCCAACGGTTGGAACACCACCGACCAACTAACCAACGTTATCTTCGCTCTCACTGACACTGCCCTGATATGGTTTGAGAACCACGAAGAATTATTAACAACGTGGGAACGTTTCGTTCATGACCTAAATGAATGCTTTCGCGACTCGGACGCAAAAAAGAAACACGCAGAGCATACCCTGGCACAGAGAGCACAGCTACCAGGGGAGACTTGCACTGCCTACATCGAAGAGATCTTGAAATTGTGCAAGCAAGCCAACGCAAGAATGTCCGAGGAAGACAAGGTCGGGCACCTGCTCAAGGGCATAGCAGAGGATGTCTACAATTTTCTGATCGGCAAGGACAGTCTCGTTTCAGTGTCTGATGTCATGAAGCACTGCCGTACGTTCGAGGCGCTGAAGATGCGCCGAATAACGCCTAAGTTTGGCCGATTGGCCAATGTTACCACTGTGGCCAGCATCGATATGAGCTCTTCATTTGACTTGGCGTCGACCATACGACAGATCGTCCGCGAAGAGCTAGACAGGCACACCGAGACGACACGTCGCCTGCCTGATGTCTCTGATGCCTCCTTTTAGCAAGCCCCGGCGACTTCACCACCTTTGAATGGATGGCAACCGTCGGTCAGCGTCGCGAATGTGTCAGAGTACCGACACGCACCGGCATCGAGAGGCCACTACTCTTCGGATACCCGATTTGAACCTCACCCTCGTTACGCACGTTCCTCTGGACGTCCCACCACTGGCAATGCTCCGCCTTACGACCCAGTCATTCTTCCTAGGCGTGCAGACGTGTCTGACAGCTCTGAAGACTACCGCAGAAGCTGTCCGCTTCCGACATGCTACGTCTGCGGCGTCCTTGGCCATATATCCCGCTTTTGTCTTCAACGCCGAAGGTATCCGTACGATCAACTTGCTGCCCCAGCCCCCAACGCCCAATGGCCTTCTATGGCGCAATCGCCTTCTAGCAGCAACTTTTGGCAAGGAAGCTTACGGAACCGCTCACCTGCCTCCGATCGTAGCGTGACGCCGCCTCCTGTTCCTCGATTGCACCGGTCTCCTTCACCACGGCGTCATTCAAGGTCACCACCGCCGGAAAACTAGAGAGCGCGGCCAATGGAGGTGAGGTCGCTGGAGATTCGCTGCTGAAAGATATGCCTCCGCCTGTGTTTATGTTGAAGAACAAAGTGAAAGTCCTCGTTGATGGTGTGTCTACATTGGCGTTAGTGGACACCGGTGCTGTTGTCTCTGTGATGAGTCTCGCTTTCCAAGGGTTATTAGGACGCAAATTGGTATTTCAATGGAACCAAGTGGCAACATTTTCTGGCGTGAGCGGGGATTCGTTGCGGCCTGTTGGTTTTTGCACTGCACAAGTGTCACTGGGTGGTAGAGTTTTCATGACTGAATTTACAAACCTCCCCCGTTCCTCACATGATGTTATATTAGGTATTGATTTTCTGCAGATGTGCGGTGCGGTGCCACCGTTGATTTCCGAACAGGGGAGATGTTTGTGAGTGGTGACATTTCTTACGAGCTCATGCAGGATGCTCCAAACGAGGATGGCGCATTTCATGCCTGTGAGGACACTCTCGGGCCTGGTTTGTCAGCTGTGTGTGTGCCGGTGGGCTGCGCTACTACCACTCATCGGGCCTTCGACGCCACAGTAGAGCCGGCGTATTTACCATGCATGAAGAAGAACATTTTTCTGCCACATTGTCTTGTGTCTGTTGCTCAGCGGCGCTCCAAATTATGGGTTGTCAACCCTTCAGGCGAAAACGCAGTGGTACCTGCTGGCATGAAGCTTGCTTCCTTCAAAGAGCACAGATCGACGCCAGTCGCCATGCTCGCAGATGCTCCACATACACGAGTTGACATCTGCTCGGAATACTCGAAGATTCTGCCAATGGTCGATCAGCATCGACGAGCGCCGTACATTAGTGAACGTCCTGACTATACACTTAAGCATCTTCGACTTCGCCCAGGGCGATAACGCGCCGTCCATTCCTGCGTCTCGAACCAAGCACAGAATTAACACGCGGTCGGCGCAGCCTGTTCGACAGAAACCCTATAGAGTGTCACCGTCAGAGCGCCAGGTTATCGACGAACAGGTTCACGAAATGCTACAGAAAGGAGTAATTCAGGAGTCGTCTAGTCCGTGGGCTGCTCCAGTGATACTGGTGAAAAAGAAAGACGATACTTGGAGATTTTGTGTGGACTACCGCCGTCTGAATTCCATTACCAAGAAAGACGTTTACCCTCTTCCAAGGATTGATGACGCATTGGATTGCCTTCATTCAGCATCCTACTTTTCTTCTGTAGATTTGCGATCGGGTTACTGGCAAATCCCAATGCACCCGGCGGATAAAGAAAAAACGGCCTTTATAACCCCGGATGGCCTTTTTGATTTCAACGTCATGCCGTTTGGGCTTTTCAATGCACCCGCGACTTTCGAAAGATTTATGGACACCATTCTTCGAGGCCTCAAATGGCATATTTGCATGTGTTGGCATATTGCATATTGCATGGCATTACTTATTCTTAGCTGATGCCTTTACAGCAAAATCTTGATAATCTCATCCATGCAGAAATTATCGGGACGTGGGTAGATCATTAGCGCAAAACTATAACTTAGATATTCATCCGTGCGATACACAAGAAGTAGCCGGGAATGTGAGGCGCTTTGGTATTTTGGAAAGCTGCAGTTAAATTTTAGTGCACGTGTGGGATTCTGATGGAATAACCGAGTCAGTATACTGCAGGTGTCTCGCACTATAAATTGAATGCTTGCCTCAACGTCCCATAAAACTAACTCAAGCGGCACAGCACAATCAACAGCACGTCGCAAGTAGGATATAGCGCGAATGCATCGCATAAACATAGCATGTTATTTGATAGCGGTAACTGCTTGTTATAAATGTACTATTATTGCAAATTCAAATTTGAAAATACTTACAGCTTCTATCCAAGCTTGTCATTGCCTTTCTGAAAAGAACAGAACATAGCCAATGCTTATACATATTTACTATACTTATGCAGAAAAGAAATTGGCTGTTATCAAAACCATCTTGTAGTGCCGTAATACCATTGGCTGTTTATTGAATTCCGAACTCTCATAAACTATCGGTTTAAGCGTCAGGGGGTACTAGACGCTATGTGAAGGCCGTGATTGTCGTTTCTTGCTCGACAACCACTCGTAATGTACTCAGTATAAAACGACATGTAGCCTAAAGTAAAATAATGGAGTAAACGGCCACTTTCCAGTTTCTACAGTGCGCCTTGTTAGTGCTTTACAAAAGTAAATTTATGTAGGGTTTGTTAGTTTCTAAGGACATGTGTGCAAGGTTTTTGTACTCATTAGTGTGCTAGAAAGAGGATATGACCATTCAAATCATTAAAGCTAGATTTCCACGCTTAAACATTAAGCGCACATTTTCTCGTACATGTTTTTGCACATGCATATGAGCACAAACATAACCAATACTTTTTTTGGTAGTTAGTGACAAAAATTTGGTGTTTCTGCATTTAAAACTAAAGAAATCTTGGAAGAGCTCGACGAAGATTCGATAGTGACATGGCAGAATGACTTGATGGGAACACGTCAGACATTGTTGGATGATGAATGTTCCAATAAGTTATTCAGCACTGTAACCGCGACTCTTGATCAGTCTGGTACCCTTGTGCAATATAAACTGTGTAAATCGTGCTCTCAGGCCGAAGTCCTCACGGAAGCGTGTCCATCAGGCGTAGCACGGGAACCACTTCCTCTTCCTTCCCTGCTAGACTACGACATAGACCACGTGCAACAAGAAAGGACTGCCGTTCCGACCGGTGCACCGCAGCGGACAGCGTAGTTGCGCCTGTGCGATGTTAATACAGGCCCTACACGGCGTGTTAAAGCTTTTAGGGGTACCAGAAATTTCGGCGTTCTACCGTATGTCGCGTCCGCGTTAGTGGACCCGTGTATCCGGGAAGTTCAAACGCAACGCTAAATATTGCTACCGCAGTCAGTGATTCGCCCTTTTTAGTTTAATTTCTCGATTCGCCACCGTTTCTTCTGGCCGGTATTTGTTCCTTGTAAGTAGTGCGTCTTGTTCGTGCAAAAGCCTTTCTTTGTGGCTTCTTTATGATGCTTAAACGCTTATTTACGCTATTCTAAAAAGTTTGTTTTTCTTCCTCGTTACATCACATAAGCGTTTTCTTTTCCACTAATATTTGTTTACTGTTGCTTGGGTTATGTCCTGCTGCATGAATCTCACCAGCTCCTGGCAATTCCACACTGGTCCAGAATGACCTATATGTGTCTGCATCTTGCTTTCCAGTTTTTCTTAATACACTGCTACTTCTTGGAATCTCTTACAGAATATCACCACATACGTTTATCATCACTACCCAAGCTTTATGTTACTTGTTCATCTATGATCATTTGATGATTCGTAAACCCTTTATGATACTAAGCGTGTGGCCCATAAACCATAAGCGAGTGGTGGCGCTAGACCAGTTCATACAAACAACGCCAGTTGCACCGCACGTTATTGGTCTGAACGAAACAGGCGCTAAGATAGCTTCGTGGTTACTATACCATATCCAATCCAGACTTTCCAACAATTGCGATGCTGGTGGCTAAGATATCGCAGTGAATGTACTATACACAGTGGGATGTCACACTCATCATTATCAGCCTGTATTTGTGTCCACTGCATGAAAAGGCCTCTCCCTGCTATCTCCAATTACCCCTGTCTTGCGCTGGCTGACTCCAACTTGCGCCTGCAAATTTCCTAACTTCATCACACCACATAGTTTTCCGCCTTCCTCGACGGCGCTTCCCTTCTATGGTATCCATTCTGTAACTCTAATCGTCCACTGTTTATCCATCCTACGCATTACATGACCTGCAAAGCTCCATTTCTTTCTCTTATTGTGATTAGAGTATCGGCTATCTCCATTTGCTCTCTGGTCGACACAGCTTTCTTCATGTCTCTCAGCGTTGGGCCTAACGATTTTCGTTCCATCACTCTTTGTACGGTCTTTAACTTGCTCTCGATATTCTTTGTTAACTTCCAAGTTTCTGCCCCATATGTTAGCACCGGTAGAATGCAATGATTGTATACTTTTCTTTTCAACGACAGTGGTAAGCTTCCAGTCAGGATTTGCTAGTGCCTGCCGTATGCACTCCAATCCAATTTTATTCATCTGTAAATTTCTTTCTGATGATCAGGTTCCCCTGTGAGTAATTGACCTAGATAAACGTACTCATGTACCGACTCTAGAGGCTAACTGGCAATCCTGAAGTCTTGTTCCCTTGCCAGGCTATTGGACATTATCTTCGTCTTCAGCATGTAAGGCCTCCAGCCCCACTCTTACACTTTCTCGGTTAAGGTCCTCAATCATTTGTTCTAATTCGTCCTCATTGTTGCTGAATAGGACAATGTCATCTTAAAACCAAAGGTTGCTGAGATATTCGCCATTGATCCTCACTCCTAAGCTTTCCCAGTCTAAGACCTTGAATACTTCTGCTAAGCATGCAGTAAATAGCATTGAAGAGATCGTGTCTCCTTGCCTGACCCTTTCTTGATATGTAACTTTCTACTTTTATTGTGGAGAACCCATGTTAGCTGTGAAAACTTTGCAGATATTTGCCGAGATATTCATGTATACCTCCTGTACTCTTTGTTTACACAATGGCTCTATGACTGTGGGTACCTCTACTGAGTCAAATCCCTTCTCATAATCTATAAAAGCCATATAGAGTGGTTGATTCTACTCTGCCGATTTCTCGATTACCTGATTAATGACATGGATATGATTCATCGTAGAATATCCCTTTCTAAAGCCAAGCTGCTCTCTTGGTTGACTGAAGTCAAGTGTTGCCCTAATTCTAATGGCAATTACTTCGGTGAATATTTTATACAATACTGAAATCAAGCTAGTGGGTCTATAATTCTTCAATTCTTTAACGCCGCGTTTCTTATGGATTAGTATTACGTTGGCGTTCTTCCAGTTTTCTGATACACTTGAAGTAGCGAGATATTTCGTATAAAGGCATTTTCAAGCATGATATCTCCTCCATCTTTGATAAAATCAACTGTTATTCCATCTTCTCCATCAGATTTTTCCCTGGTCATGTCCTGCAAAGCCCTTCTGACTTAATCACTAGTTATATAAGGAGCCTCTGTATCCTGTTCATCACTATTTGCAATGAAAATAGCTTGGCTGCTCGTGGTACTGTACATGTCAGTACAGAATTTTTCCGCTGCGTTTACTATGTCATCGAAATTGCTGATGATATTACCCTCATCTTTCAGTGCATACATCTCGGCTTGTCCTATGCCAAGTTTTCTTCTCGCTAATTTTAAGCTGCGTACATATTTTATTGCTTCCTGAATCTTTTCCTCGTTATAATTGTGAATATCCCTTACTTTCTTCTTGTTGATCAGTTTTAGCATTTCTGCGAATTCTGTCTGATCTCTCGTGTTTGACACTTTCAAGCTTTGGCGTTTCTTTATTAGGTCCTTTCTTACTTGGGAGACCTTACCTACTGGTTGCCTTGGTGCCTTCCCTCCCAGTTCAATTGCTGCTTCTGAGATCAGCCTAGTTACGGTTTCATTCATTACCTGTATGTTGTCTTCATCTTACTGTTCTAAAACTGAATATTTGTATGCGAGCACCAACCTGAATTGGTCTGCTTTTACTCTTACTGAGTTTAGGTTCACCTTTTTCTTGTTGAGTAATTTTACTCTTTGTCGTTCAAATTGTGATAAATCCTAGACCTCACTAACCTATTGTCACTGCACGTTACCCTACCTAACACTTCTACATCCGGGACTATGCTGGGATTGACAGAAACTATATCTATTTCATTCCTTGTTTCTCCGTTAGGGCTTTTCCAGGTCCACTTCCTGTTGCTGCACTTCCTGAAGAAGGTATTCATTATTCGAAGCCTATTATTTTCCGCAAATTCTACCAACATCTATCCTCTAGCGTCCCTAGAATCGATGCCGTAGTTGCCGATTGCTTGCTCATCAGCGTGCTTTTTGAGGACTTTTGCATTGAAGTCGCATATGACTACAATATACTGAGTTTGCACCTTTCTCATCGCTAACTGAACATCCTCATAAAACTTCTATTTCTTCATCATCGTGAGTGGAGGTTGGGACGTAGGCTTGTAGTACGTTCATATGACTGGGCTATACGACGGCTCTGTGCACATATACACAGACGGATCGGTTACTTAATGTGCCTCGACCGCGGCTTTTGTGAAACCTCAGCTGGGCACCTCTCGCCAACACAAATTGAACCACAAATCGTCCTCAACAGCTGTAGAGCTTGTCGCAATACGGCAAGCTGTCCGTTTTGTCTCCTACCTGACACCCCGTACATGGACTATTCTTTCTGACGCAAGATCGGCGCTGCAAGCTATCGATTCTCTCTCGAGGAGAGGCCAGTACTACATGCTAGCGTTATATATACATCCTACAAATATTTGATCTTGCTCCGAGGAACGGTCACTCAATTACCTTCTGATGGATGCCTGGTCACTGCGGCTTGGCCGGCAACGAGTCGCTGACGCGGAAGCAAGAATCCCTATTCTTAAGGCCATCGAAGTAAAGATTCTTTACTCGTGGAGTGATGTAAACTGTTTGTTCATTACGCTCATGCGAGATTGCGCAGCACGTTACTGGGCTCAACCAGACCATCGGTACAGGCGCCTGCGGGAAATAGACTGTGACAGGACTGTTCACCTCCCAGCTAAAGTCAAGTGATGCCAAGCAAGCATGCTTCACCGGATTCGCCTGGGCGTTGCCTTCACTCGACGCTATGCACATCTCATTGGCCGAACGGACAGCCCGTACTGTGAACGCTGCCAAGTGTCGGAGACTCTCCAACGTCTGTTTTGCGACTGCCCTCTCTGTGCATCACAGCGGAAGATGTGGCTTTCACCCTAGCAGGCATTGGCAGGTGAACATTGGCCTAAAATAATATTTTGTCAGCAATGTGTGACCGTATAGTAGCATCAATAGCTACAAGGGCTGCTCTGGACTGGACTACAGGAAGATCGCCGGCCTAGACGCAAGACTTCAAGGAAACCACTGTGTTAGTGTATAAATGTCCTGTCCTCATCATCTTTCACCACTCGTTTTGTCTCCTTTCCTTTTCCCCCTGTGCAGAGCAGCAGTCGCCAGGGCATGCTCGCTCAGGTCGACGTCTCTGCCTTTCTAATAAATTATCTCTCTCACTTGAGATGGGTGTTAACAAAACTCTGGAAAATAATTAACGACATGCACTAACAGTCCAACACGTACATAATGAATAGAAATACAAAGTGTCTGCTCCTATTAACTCGTGCTGGTCTTGAGCCGGACGAGCTCGGCGTAGCTCGGGGCAAATCTCGAAGATGGAACTTCTTCCGGAAAAGCAGACGCTCTATTAACTCGTCGGTTAGCTTGCCGTGGAATCCCCTTCTTCCACAGACGGTCAGTCTTCACGTCACATCTCGGTGCCGTCTGATCCCCCTTCTGATTCCGCACGGAGCTTTTATTGCCGTCACGAGGGGGGTGCCGCGAGGGGGGTGCAGCGTTCTACCCCGGCATCAATTACGCTCGCTGCTGGTGGTCACTTCTCTCGCTTATGCGGCCGCGCTTCCTCCACAAGTGTTTTGACAGCGAGTGTCCACGGTCATCGAGCATGATGTGTTCCTGTTTGCCTGTGCGCGTTGCTTGTTAATTTAGTTAGCAAGCGAATGCTTCCATGTGTATGCTGCTGATAAAACTACTATCCATACTTCGTATAGCTGTCCACTCATTTGCTATCGCAATCGATGCTTCGCCTTTCGGGTGAAACTGCGACCTAATTTTTTTATGACTACGGCTTGTATAATTCATTTGCCCTGTACTCGGTTGCAATTTTCTTGACCTTTTCTTTCATTCCGTGTCTACGTTCTTTAAATACACATATTGGTCCACTTTAAACCCCCGTTTGTTGTTATCCAATTTCCTTAGTTGTTCTTGAAAAAGTAGTTGGCTCTGGGCTTCTGTGACTTCAAAAGATGCCCAACGCATGTCACCTTCCACTGTCTGACTTGTGATTTTATCGTTGGCCCCGAATGCCAGTCACCCCACCGACCTTAGGTTAACTTCCGGCCCCGACAAAATTGCATTTGCGAACGTTATCTTTGCCATATTACTTATTTTAAAATTCCTAGCATCACGTTACATACTATTGCTCCAAAGAGCTCGGATTCATTACTGTTGCAATCCGCTTTCCCTTCATGCTCATATTATCATGGCGAAAGGCGAATCGCCTTTTTGTCTTGCAGTTGGAACAGCTCGAGAAACGAGGACTGACACACAAACTACATGAGCGTCAGCGCTCGTGCGTTTGTCTCAGTCCTAGTCTCTCACTCTGTGCCCACTTCAACATGCAATACTATTTCCATGTTGCAGCCTCGTGTAGGTGTTCCCTTCGTTTATGCATACACTTTTGCGTTTATGTTGCTTTACGATGGGTATGACTTGCTGTTGAGTTCGTACCTCGTCACCACTTCAACAAAGGTCATAATTTCCAATTTTATCTGCTAAAATTAGCCCTACATAGGTCCCCTACGCAAGCCTCTGCAAATACCTTGCATTGTCTGCTAGTAGCCCTATGTCATCCGCATACATCAGCCCATGGACCCTTTGTTGCATACTTTTCCTATTGCGGATGTGAGATAAATCAAAAGCTTAGTCACTGTTTTCCAGAGCTCTGCAAATATACTTTGGGTTTGCATCATGATACAGGCAAGATGGACTGATGTGGTGCGTATTTGACATAGAGATACAAGATACTAGCGGACTGATTTTCGACACGCTGTTATTTATATATTTAACAAATAGTTGCTTGTTAAATGCTCATTACAGCTTCACTCGAGGGGCCGCTGCAATTTTGCAGGTATTTATGAGAAAATTGTTGTTTCCGACCAGCAATTCTTCTTCCTTTCAGATTTCTTCTACCAACACTTTAGAAATTGAACAAAAGGTTACTTCCAAAGCTATGGCTCCTAAATCTCCATCATGTTCAATTTGATTGGATACGCAACCGCCTAACTAACCGCTAACAATATGTACAGTCTGTTTCACACTGGGAAGGCGCTCCGAGTTTTCTCCTAAGTGTGAAACAGACTGTACATGCTAATGGTCATCCTCTGCGCGTTCCCCAGTAGTTTCTGATGTTTCTCAAGGAACTTTGGTCGTTCCCCTGCGCTTCCTTATGTATATTAGGGACCTGTAGACTACCATGTACACAATTTACATCTGTAATTGTGTTTTGTGTCTATAAAATTCACATCCTTACACCCAGGGGCGGATCCAGGTTTTTTCTGAGGGGGGGGGTCAGCTTCTGTCAATGATGATGATGATGATAGTAGCCTTTCTTATTTACCGAAATTCACCGTTTCTGCTCACGATGAACCCGCGTTTTATGCGGTTAGAGCAACACCTGTAGCCCGCCGTGGTGGCTCAGTCAGCTCAGGCGTTGCGCTGCTGAGCACGAGATCGCAGGATCGAATCCCGGCCGCGGTGGCCGCATTTCGATGGAGGCGAAATGCAAAAACGCCCGTGTGCTTGCGTTGTAGTGCACGTCAAAAAACCCAGGTGTTCAAAATTAATCCGGAGCCTTCCACTATGGCGTGCCTCATAATCAGAACTGGTTTTTGCACGTGAAACCCCAGAAAGAGGAAGAAGACCTGTAGCGAAGCCAGGTATCGGTTTCTCCGAGCTTATAAGAAAGGGACGTTGCCCAATACAGCCATGTGCTTGGCGGCTGTGCCTGATAATACAGGGTGTTCAAAACTAAGCTTTATGGTTTTCTTAAAAGTTAGGCACTGGGAGGCACGCGAAGACCACCTGTGCAAATAAGTTATGTGGCTAAGGGGGCACAAAGTGAGATGATAATTATCGCTGTCAGCAGCCCAATTAACTAAAATATAACAATTATTTTTGGTTGACTGCAGTAAGTGGGTATGTTTGTATTGAAAACTTAGAGACAGTCGTGTTTCTAAACAGTATCAGTCGGAAGAATTATTCTAGCGTGTCCGTGCTCCGAGATATCCGACTCCAAATTTCAATTGTCGTACTGCGCAATATAATCGAGTCGACGCGAGAGCGGTTTATGCTTTGCGTTGCTGTGGAAGGGAGGCATTTTGGACATTTTTAGGGCATTGACATCTTGATGGGTGAAATGTTGTCATGAGATTTGTGCATGACAACACCAAACTGTCAGCGGCAGTATGAAATATTCGTTAGCATAGCTAAAAAGGTTTCTGCTGTTGATGGTGCAGTTGTTGCTCTTGATTTCAATAAAACTTACAATACTTGGAAATCAGCAGTCACTTTATTTGCGTAGCCCAGACAAGGACCATGCCCGGTCGTCTAGTCACCATTATACGCACGCGTACTGCCCTCCGGCTTCTCCGCTCGCGCCATTATCTCGGCATGGCAGCTGCCGCCATCTTTACAGGCTGCGCGGTCGCGTGTTACGACAGCGGTTACGGGTTCTTAGATTTTTTTTTTCATTTCGCCAGCCGTGAGGGGAAGGTGGACAGTTATTATCTTTGCCAATGCCTCCACCCCGTTGTCAGACTAAACGCCGCACGCAACAGCCGCGTCACATCAGGGACGAGCTTTGCACCGATCCTCACTCTCTTGCAAGTTGCATGCGTAATCATGCAAACGACAATTAAAATTTGGAGTTGGATATCTCGGAGCACAGACATGCTAGAAAGATTGTTCCAAGTAAAACTGTGTAGAAACACGACGGCCTCTAACTTTTGAATACAAACACACACACTTACTGCAGTCAATAAAAATTAATTATTCAATTGTAGTTAATTCGGCTGCTAACAGCGATAATTATCATCTCCCTTTGTGTCCCCCTGGCCATATAACTTATTTGCGCAGATGGTCTACACGTGCCTCCCAGTGCCTAATTTTAAGAAAGCTATAAAGGTTAATTTTGAACAGCCGGTATATCTAGCCTGCATTGTTTCTTAAAATAAAATTTGGGATGATCTGTTGCAGGTTCGTTATAAATGCGTAAGCACGCGTCCGTTTATGGAGTTCTGTTGGGACACCTTGATTTCCTTAAGAAGATTCTTTGTGTTCGGCTGATACACCTTCGTTTGATTTGGAGGACTAACTCGAAGCTATTCCTCCGCTCCTCATTGTTAAGCACAGCGCCGCCTCTCCACTGATAAAGACGCGACAATTCTAAAGAATTCCCGTGCATGATCATGAAGCCCAGTTACCACTTCTTTGGAGGGATGGCTATCTTTCCTCTTGAGTCGAGGTGTTGTGTTGACTAGAGGAGCGTTCTTGAATACGGGCGTAACGCCCCGCTCCAACGCGACAACCACTACGCTGGGTGTTTACGATTGCGAATCACCGCGTATGAAGACTCACGACGCCACCTACAAGAACAACGATGTGGCGTGTTAGCCGAGAGCGCGAGCCAGCGTCTTCATGTTTTGTTTCCCACTCGACGTCATCCTTTTACACAAGGAGCGCATCTGCTCCCGTTTCTTTAACCACGCGACGCCATCCTAGGTCCGCGCGCTGGCGTTGGCCGCTGACGTCACGCTCCCCCACTTCGTAGACGCGGCTCGAGGCTTCGCCACGCTCCGCGAGAACGCCCACTCAGCCAAACGGATCCGGCGGGTTTGAGCCTCCTATGCTTAATGTACGACAATAAAACTGCGAAGTTACAATGAAAAACTTGTAGCGTACGAACGGTACTGTGCTCGTGCATGGATATTGTCAACGTGTAACTGTGATCACAATGAGTTCTGCAGTTAAAAAAAGTTGCCTATGCGTAGTTCTTAGTTTAGCTGTTATTATTTATATGTGAACACTTGAGCGAGAGATCTCTTTCATTAAGCAGGTTGGTCGCGGAACCGATGACAGCCAATGAGGCAACCGATGAAACCCCGAGGGGGAACTAGGTTAATAAGGCGCGAAGGCGCTCGCGTGCACATCGGCGTGATTGGCAAAAGGGACATCCCCTCGTTCATTCGACGCTACCGACGGGACGAGTAGGGCACGGCCGGTCCCAGGAGGTCCAAGGTGTTCATGAGAAAAAATAACTACGGCAACTTCGGGACACCACACCTCTAAGCAATACAACTAAGCTTGTGAGCGAGCTAGCTTTACTTCTACATGGCTGCTACCACTGGTACTCGCGAAAAATACTTTTTAAGAATGCTGGTGGCCATATTTTTTGCGACAAGGCCATCCCCCTGTCAGCGAGGGGGTGATGCAGAAATCTGAGGGTGGGGTCAGGACATCCGGACATCCCCCCTGGATCCGCGCCTGCTTACACCCCTTGAAATAGTCTTAAGTTTGAAGGTACAGCCTTTTCGAAGGTGTAATTCCCCCACATTATACGCTTAGCAACTTATAATTTAGATGGGTTTAATCACAAAATTACACCCTCCGATAGGAATGAAATTGTAGTTTAATAACGTCTTAGAAATCCGAATGGCATTATGCAGCGCAAGGGCACGACTACAAAGAAGAGGCACAGCGAACACTTCACAAGCGATAATGAAAAGTAATAAGAAACTATCTATCTGCACCGATGAAACTCATTTCCTCTGACCGAACAGTCTGTAAACAAACGAAATCAGGAATAGAATGTGACTCTATGAGCATTTAGATGCAAATTCGTCAGTAGGATTGTCACTAACATCCACCGATGTGTAATATGTAGTACACACCACATCTTGGAACAGCGAAAACAAGGCAGCAAACAGATTACAAGTAGCGCAACTTGCTTGCCACATTTTTTTACGAGTGGCAGCTCACTACGCGAGAAGTAATAAGAGCTACCCAATCTATTTTGAGCCACGAACTCTAGGGCCCCGCTCTGAACGGTGAATGCCTTAGTGTTCAGCACAAATGCACAGTCATCTCCTAACGTTTGCGAGGAATATTGTACGTGCGTTTTTGTGTTAGTGAGCAACATTTATTGTTTTTGAGTATTACCATAAGATTCGCAAAACTAATTTTATATTATTATCCTCATCATCTTTAACGCATTGCTGAAATAAATGACCCCTACGTTTTGCAGATGTTTCTGTTACACAGACCTCTTGCGCGGCAGCTTGCGCGGTACCTGCAATGGGGATTACGCAGCGGTTCAAGATAGCACACAAAACATCGTCTACAGCAGCTGAGTTGACCGGCGTTCGAGAAGCAGTCCGCTGCATACTTCAACAAAACCTCGCTAACTGGACAGTGTTCTGCGACTCAAAACCGGCGCTGCAACTCATAAGCAATTATATGAATCACAGAAGCGCATATAGTCCTCTAATCTGCGACATCATGGCTCTGCTTACTGAGGCGTCTCAATCCGGACATACCATTGCGCTGCAGTGGATTCCCAGCCACTGTGGAATAGCCGGACAGGAGCAGGTTGACGCGGAAGCAAAAATGGCGCACACTGACGGGAACATTATAAAACTTCCCTTTTCCCATTATGACATCAACGCCTTGCTACACAACTTCATCAAAACATATATGGCGCGACAATCGGACAACCCCGAGCATCGGCAAGAGCGCCTCCATAGACTGGACGCCGGTTTGCGATGCCGACTTCCACTTAGGATGCGGAGAGGCCAGGAAACACTAATTCATCGATTACGGCTTGGTGTGGCGTACACTCGCAAATACCTTCGCAAGATTGGACGAGTACGGGACCCTGATTGTAGCGTCTGTCGCACTCCCGAGACAATAGATCACATACTCTGCGTGTGCCCTCAATATGCGGCCGAGCGAAGGCCACTAAAGCGTAGTGTTGACTGTTTGGAATCCCGCCCTTTTTCGGAAGCAAAGGTTTTAAGCGCGTGGCCAAGAGTTGATCATGCCCAGCGCACCATAAGATCACTTGTGAACTTTATGTGTGAGACTGGCTTAGACGGTCGTCTCTTAGACCTGTGAAGTCAGGACTTGAGACGTGAAGAAAGTGCGAAAGGTGTTTGCGTGATGACGTATTGTGTGGAGAACACTACTCCAGCGTGTAGTGTGTGAAAAATGCACAACCGCTTATTAGACAACGTGTGTAAATAGTAGCACATTGCACAATATCATAATCACCTGCCACCTACCTCTCCCTGTATCTCCCACTCCCCTTA